>NW_011888806.1:6423432-6454127 GCF_000151845.1 Pteropus vampyrus | reverse complement strand
GAGAATTTTAGTGCTTAGGACAGTTAGGAAGTTCTCAGTAAATGCTATCTATAAGTAATGATTTGTAGTCAATGTGCATAATTGGATCCTGCCACTTTGAAAATACCTCTCAAGAGTTTTTCTTTCCAGAATGTTTATTATTTTCTTTTCTTTTCCATTGCTTCATTAAATCTGCAGTTAATTAATATATTTGTTACAATAATCTAATTTAAATTCAGGTATGTTGAATTTTCTAACATAGAGTCTCAGTATGAAAATAATAATTTTGTAGACCAAAAAAAATGAATCAAAGTGATTGAAATTGTAATCTCCAAATTAGCTTTGTGGTAAGGGATTCACAGACTGTAATTCAATCTTTCTCTTTGTCTCTGTTAGGTTAGAAGATATTCCCTGGGGAAATGTGAAGTTTACATATTTTGTATGCATGATTTATAAAGAAGCCATTGATGGGAATTGTTTATGTGATAGTCTTTAGAAAGCTTCTGTGATAAATCTCAGTTCTTAAAAGATTTCACTTCAAAAGCTCTTAATTCCAGTTTCCCACTTTAGAAGAAAACTTTTACTGTCATAAAATATGTATTTAAATATTATGAATATCAAAAAAGGTTAATTGTCTTCATAATTATGTAGAATGTTAGAGTCATAATTGTATTCTGGAAGGGAAAAACAACAAAGTATTTTTAAGCATCCTAAAATAAATGTCATTCTTTTCACATCCCTAAGTAAGTTACACTTTCCAGTATGAAATAACTGATTATAAATTGCTCTCTTTTTTATATATGTGTTTGTATATTTAAAAAAAAATTTTTGTGTACATGTGTGCATAATAATATTTTAAATGTATATCTTTGAAAGGACAGCTAATTGGTCACTTGTACATTTACCATCGCTTCTTGGCCTTTTGGCTAAGATCAAGTGTACATTCACCAAATTACCTTATTTATCTAATTATTCATTAAAGATTTATTGAGGGCTTATTATGTACTGAGCATTCTAGGTGCTAAGGATCTGAGTAGAATACATAAGATTCTACTCTCATGGAGCTTATCTATCTACTAGAATACTTTATGTTTTCTGTGTAATGTGTTTATGTATATTCTTAGGCAGATGTTAAGGGAAATGTCTACAAATTTGTTTATATAGTGTGTGGCTTATTCAACTTGTTCCTTTATGCATTCTACAAACACTTACTGATTATTAATATGAGCTAAGTACTTGTAGTAGTTAAGACTATCTCAAGGGCACTTAAGATTACACTTTCTGCCCTCTGATTATGGGACTTGCATTGGCCAATAAATTGTGAGTGGGAGTTGTGATTTCTGTTATTCCCAAGTAGATTTAAAAGTCAAAGTGTTACCATTTAGGGCGATCTAAACCCTGGTGCTGCCCCAGTAACACTGCGGGTCCTCAGTTCTTTCCATGATTCAGAGAGAATTCCAGCTCAGTAAGATTTCTGAGAGGTAGGATTTATTAAAGGCACATTTTGAGGTAGAAGTGGTTCACACCTAAATAGGCTATAACCATGCAGAAATGAAAGGTACTTCACAAGTGAGGGGCAGGTTATAATCAAGAGGGCTGTAACAGCAGAGAAGTGGGAAGGTCTGTATTATATTAGGACCATGATGGGGGTTTTAAAAGGCTTTCCTAGGTGATTGGCAGGTTAGATCATTCTGATTGACATTTGGCTGTTTTATAACTCCCTGCCTAATGTACATGTGACTACCCAAAATTCAGTCTGTTATAATTAGATTCATGAACTTCTGGGCATAGGCATGATATTATGATGATGGTATAATGAAGCTGAGGTGAAGAGAGCATCAGAGTAGTCCTTAATGAGCAAGCTTCTGTGGCTGAATAAAACCAGCTATATATTTATGGTCCTTTAGACCTTTGTCTCTTAGGATGCAGGAATGATTTTTTAACTACAAAATGGGTGTTATTTGGGTGGTCTCTGGACTGGCCTTTCACTCCTTTGAACCCCCATTGCTCACGTCTGCCTAACTACCTAATAAAAGTGATCCTGGAAGATGTGACAAATGAGGCCTCCATTTGGCTTGTGTGATTGAGTGACTGTGATGAACTAAACTTGATTCCGGGTTCATATTGCCTTGTAGACTGTGATGAAAGATACTTTCCGTGTGTTAGGCCATGAAATGTTGGAGTTGTTTTTGTAAATGAGGCATAACTTAAAATATGTGGACTGATAAGAGTACCATTCTAAGTTCAGAGAGGATAATAGTGAACAAAGCAGATAATGATAAATTGATATATAATATGAAGACAGTGAAAAGTGCTATAAAGATAAAGTTTAAAAAGGATATAAAAAATAACAGTCGATACTATTTTAGAATGAACGAGAAGGTCATTTCTGCAGAGGTGGTACTGGATCAGAGACCTGACTTCAAGGAGGACACAGGCCCTTAGGGCCTTGTGCTACAAATGATAATGCAGCTTTTAAAACAAACTGTGTGGATACGGTTATGAGCCCACCAGTTGCTAGTTCTTGCAAATATCTTGAGAATCAATGAGGAGATTGGGAGGCTATGAGGCGAGAGAATACTCCATGTGATCAGCATAGAACCCAAGTGCCTGCCATGAGCTGAGCAAGGGAAGACTTATAGGAGGTAAACATTGTTTGAGTATACAGATCAAGGAAACCTTGATAATAAATGAGAGAAGACAGTTTTGAATACAGGAATGAGATGTTTGGACTTATACTTTTAAAAGATCACTTTGACTTCTTGGCAAAGAATAGGCCAGAGGAGCAAGAGTGGAAGCAGAGAGATTAATTAGGATGCTATTGAAGAACTAGGTAGTTGTGATATAGGTGATACAAGTGTCAAAATAAGAAAGTTTAGAGACTGAACCAACAGAGTTTGCTCTGACATTGTGGTTATAAGATGAAGAGAGTGTGGCAGAGACACAGGGGGAAAGAAGCTGGGAGTAGCGGGTATAAGGATTGATTAGAGTGAATTTCTGGAGACCTGTACTAACTGGAAGGAAAGAATGCCAGGATGAATGCTTGGAATAAATAGAATGAGAAGTCAGATCTCATTCTGAATTTCAGAGCAGATGTGACCTTGAGCTACATTAAGGAGCTAATACTTCATCACATTTATTTTTTTCTTACAAGGAGTGCTATCTAAGATTCGGGTAGTGCACACTGTTGGTACCCTGCCCATATCTCCTTGATGAATTACCATTTCTGTGCTTGTAGGTCTAAGTCCCAATCAGCCAGAACCTTTGCCTGAGGGCTCTTTAGGTAAATGCAAGGAGCCAAGGAATTAATCCCCTCTAGGGGAAGTCCTCAGATAATTATAGAAGTTGCTCGGTAAATGATTTAGCTCTGAGCTAGGCATTCCACACTGGCACCTAGAGTTTCCTGGTAAGATTAAACTCCAATTGTCCAGATTAGTAATATGTTTGATAATTTTATCCTGTATTTGTTTCTTTTTTCTTCCCTGGCATATATCTGTTCTCGCTGATGATTTTCCTTGTATCAGCTCTTTAATTTAGTGTACTGAAATCCTTTTCTCAAGATCTGCTTCTAAGGAAACCCACATTAAGAAAGTTCGTACATAGATAACGATTTATTGAAGTTGAATATTTTCTAAAATAAAACCTATGGTTCTACATAGTGAAAGTGAGTCAATATTTACTGATGGTTTATAGGTACAATATTGCAATGATTATCACATTTAATTCTCAAAGCAATCATATCAGGTTTGTAACTGGGAGCTGCTAGAAAAGGAAGTAACTACTAAATATTAAATTGAAAAATGATAAAGGCAAGGGTCTTTTTTTTTCTATTTCAAAGACCTAGAAGAGTCCTTGTCACAGGCACTCAGTGAGTATTTTAAAGAACATTTAAAATAATTCAACTCCATCTGGGAAAGATGTTGTTTTGGATGGGGAACCCAAACTCAAGAGGGTATCTACCTGAGCTATGAAGGAGAAGGCAGCTTGCAAGCAATCCAGAGAGATCAGCTGAAGCAATCACTGCAATCAGAGAGCACATATATGGTCCCCTCAACTTTGTGGATATTATAAACATGTTTTAGAGGTACATTAACTAAGGCTTGGAGAAATAAAACAGTCCCAAAACAAATAAAAGAGACTGCTTTTGATCTCGGGCTTGTCTCTGTCTACCATCACCTTAGCATATATAATCTTGAACTCCTCTTAAGAACAATTATGCTTTAAAGAGACTGTATGTAAGTCCATGTTTTTGAAAACAGAAACTTTTTTTTTTTTTTTTATGAGTACATTAATCAACTCAAGCTGCTATAAGAAAACATCATAAACCAGGTGGCTTATTTCTCACAGTTCTGGAGGCTGAGAAGTCCAAATTCTAGGTGCTGACAGATTTGGTGTCTTCAAAAGGTTTTCAGAAAGCTGCCTTCTTACTGTATCCTCACATGATAGAGATAGTGGTCTGGTCTCTTCGTTTCTTTTTTATAAAGGCACTAATTCCATCTAAGTAGACCTCATCTAACTCTAAATATCTCCCAAAGTCCTCACTTCCAAATACTATTACACTGGGGATTATAACATTAACATATGAATTTGTGGGAGACACAAACATTCAGTCTATAGCAATTAGCATAATTTTACAGAATAGCTTCAATATTAGTTCTCAGGTATAATTGGAGATTTTAACCAAGGCTTAATCTGAGACCAGAATGGGAAATGGATTATAGAATTTTAGACTAAATCTAATGGGATAGTGGAAGGGAAAAGGGTAGCACTTGCTTTTTCATATTAACAAGTAAATGGCAACACATAAAAAAGTCCTCCAAATGTGATAAATTACAATGTACTTAAAGAAAAGTGCCTAAAATAAACTGTTATCAGGAAGGAAAGTAAAATTTAACTAACAGGTGTTCTCACAAAGAAGAAAGGGTCATTTCTTTGAACCTAAGAGACTGAAAAGAACAAGGAAAAAATCTTCTCAAATAAGACTTTTATAATAGGTTCCTGAAGCTTGAGACCCTAGAGCCAAAACAAAACAGCAAAACAAAGAACAAAAAAAACAGGCAGAGTTCTTGCAAGTAAACCAGTGGACCTATATTCACATCCACCCTCAGGCTGAGAACACAATTCATACTCATAAAAGTGCACACAAGTGAGTCTCCTCAAGTTTTCTGTGACCTGTCAATTGCCCTCTCCTTCCTTATTCCCTGTCATTTACCAGTCAGCAGCATGACTTAAACGATGCATATTCATTCTACCCCCACCTCTAGCACAGGGATCCTAGTACATTTTTTCATGAATCACTATCATAACCTTTTCATAGTTGGGAGTGTTTAAAATAAAAGTAAAGATGTTGAGATTCTCTGAATTCAATTTTTCCCTGGAATAAAAGTAATCAATTATTAAGATATCAGATTTTTATAGAGAACATTTCATGTCATTTTTTAAAAGATTATTTATACATTTTTCTATTTGACTAAAAAACATTTCTATAACTCTAATTCCAAAGTCTAATCTTATTTTTCTCTACATACTAAATTGTTTTTAATAACTCTACCTGTTATTTTGTGAAATTCATCATAAATAATTAGAGAACTGGATAGATGGCCTCCAAAATCTCTTCTATCACAGAAATTCTGTGGTTCTACCATAAATCTTCCATGAACTCTCTCCAGTAGTGTTCATTTTTTGAAATGCTTGAAGAGTCCTGTTTTAACACTGCTAATAACAGAGCCCCAAGGACCCTAGTATAGCAAGGCTTTGGTGTATTGAAGCAAGACTAACAACCCAAAAGAATTTAAGGAAAGAAATAACTTACAAATATCACAAAACAAAATAGTACTAAAGGGAAGGGAATAGAAATTGTGTATTTAGACTATTAGACATTCTTTTCTCACATAGTCTTTAATATGTTAGCTAATAAAAGTAAACACCCAAGCATTTTTCTCTAGAGTATATTTCATTTTACTATATACTATTCTTTTACTTTAGTGGATCATCTGTGGTACTCATTTGCCTAGATACCACAGAGTTTGGCACATAATCACACATCGTTTATATAACTCTTTAAATCCTTGTCTCCCTGGGAGATTGCAAGTAATTCAATTCACTAAAGTACTGGTTTCTCTCCTTTTTTCCTGCTACAGTACTGAAGTAACTATTATTATAGTTTTCAGTATAACTGACAGTCCTGGGCACACTGCCTTGTTCATAATAAATTCTCTAATATCAGTTGAGTTAATGAATAAATGAATAAATACTTGTTGAGTTGAATTAAAATTAAATGCATTCTGGAGAAGAATTGCTACTGGTGGAAATCATTAAAACTCTGTTTGTGTCTAAGCTGTTCACATGCTATTTATCTCTGGATGTATATTATTGAGAAAGTGCTATAGGCCAAGTACTGTTAAGTACTTTACTTACATCATCTCACTTGATCCTCACAATAACCCCAGGGAAATAATTCTTACATTGTTCATTTGCAACTGACAGAAAATTCAAATCAAATTAGCTTAAACAATAAGGAGGTTGTGGCATGACTTCATTCTGGGCCCACAGGGGCAAAGATATGCCTCCTGGCTCTACATGATCTAGGTGAGCTCCTGGTTGTGGCTGTTGGTAGCATTAGGCTCTCCCTGCTTGGCTGCAAGATGGTTGTAGTTACAGAGACAACCCCATACCTTTAAAATATTTGAAATGCAGAAAGGCTTCATTCCAAGAAGTCTCAGCAAGTGTCTCTCCAGATGAGCTATGTACCCATCCTAAACCAATCAATGTAAGCAGTAAAATGGAACATGCTACTGGTTTAAGCTAATCAGAATTTCCTGGACTGGAGTAATGTCAACTCACTTGGAATCATGTAGACTAAGAGGGGGAAATAAATTGACAGGAATATCAGGGTATGATCATTAAAAAATGTAGGACATTAGAATGTCAAATTAAATATAAGAAAACCACTATGTCCATTACCTCTGTTTTAAGGTTAAGGAAATGAAGATGCAAAGGGTTTATGTCACTTTCCCAAGATTATACAGCTAATACTGACAGAAATGCAATTCAAAATCAAGTCTGTCTTCAACATTGATATATTATATGACCTTCCTTAAATATTTTTTCACTGTTCTTAGCTCTTCAATCTGTCATCTCCAAAATGCTTCTAAAGTTTCCTGCCAATGAAAGAGTATCTTGTAGACTGTCATTACTAGTAATAAATATATTTTCTTTTAATAATATGACTTTATCTGAATACCATGTCTCTATTCTACTATTTATTTCTATTTAACTGATAAAATTTTTATTTACTGAGTAATTTTTCTTCCAGAAGCAAATGCCCATACATTTGAATATATTTTAGGACTATGTTGATTAAAGGGAAAAAAATGTATATACACACACACACACACACATAAAGATACATATATATGTGTGTGTGTGTGTATATGTATACACACACACACATATATATATATACATATACGTGTATATATATATATATATATACACACACACACACACACACACACATATATATATATATAAAGAAATGGAATTGTCCAATCAGTGGTGACAGAAAATTAGTAGGAGCCATATTTATGACAGCAAAAATATTAGAGTATTAACTAATGCATTCAGTGTAGGTTTTATTTTTTATTCAAGCATTTTCTTGATGAGGTCACAGTGGGAGTCTAAGATTAAGGAAATCAGTAAGCCTGCTCTGGGTGAATATTACTTTTGCATTCTGTTAACCTAAAAATAAAAAGTCAAAATGAGAGGATGCAAATATTTATTTGAGATCAAAAAGAGTTGTAGTTCTTGGAAGTATTTATGTAGGCAGAAACCCAAATAATGTTCTAATTATGAGGTGAAGGCGAAAGGATATTTATGAGAAAGGGAAGAGAAATAATTACATGAATAGAAGGAAAGAATATCTATTGGTGCTAATAAGCCAAGGAAAGAATTTCTATTGTTGCAGATAAGCTAAATAATTCTTTACCTGTACTTGGTGCTCTAATTTTAAAGAATGTTCTTAATTTTCAGCCCTCACAGTCAGGATGACCTCTTTCTAGTTAGCTTTACAGGCAGTTGTTTGACTATAATGTTGGTTTGGCCCAGTCCAAAGGTTATTGTGCCCAGTTCAAATATTGCAAAGGATTGAGGAGTGAGCCATGCAAGGCATTTTCTCTAGAATGGCAGCTCTAATTCCATTTTGAAATGGCTCTGTTTATGTCATTTTCACAATTCTGATATTCCATGACTGAAAAACAAATTATTCGCTAGCAATTTAGCTGGATGTATGAAATTAATTGATTAGTATGTGTCAAAAAAATTCATAAAATTCTATCGTTTTAATTTTGGATATGTTAACTATATCTTAATATTTGTAATTGAAGAGCGTGTTTGCACGCCATTTTCCCTAATGTAAATTAAATTTATTAAAGTCAAAGATGTTTCCTTTGTTCAATACTTTTCACTAATTCCAAAGAGAATTATTGAATCAATTTTTGATAACTTTTTGGAGTCTTGCTTTCTCTGTCTTTTTCTCTTACCCTTCTCTGGAAGAAGATTGCTTCACTATTTCATATCCTAGATTAGATCGACTGGTTTTAATGTTGAGGTTTTTAATATATTTTTTAGTTAACATTTATAAATATTTCTATTTGAGAAATAAATTCAAACAAGTTAGTTTAAAAATCTGAACTCAATTTTATAATAGAATTTAAAACATTGATTATTTCCACAACAAAAATGTTATAGAAAAAAATAGTGTATGTATAAACCTGTATTTAAACATTTTATGTGCCTAAATAAGTTGAAGGGAGAATCCCTAAATCAAGAAAGCCTGCAGAGCCACGAGAAGCATAGAGGTGGAGGCAGAGGTCATTAGATCTAGTGGGAGAATGGACTAGTCAGTCACCAAACCATGTGGACTAAAGGACATCCTAAAATCTGAGGACTGAGTCAACTATCATGTTTAGGTTGGTCTTGGATAAAAACTTGGCCATAGAGGGACTAAGCGCTCTTTGACATGGAAAGTGTCATGTACTGAATGTTAACATTAGCTTTGTCAGACTGCTGTTAACAGATATGTAAAAATGTTAGAAGCAGCTAAGGAACTGGCTAAAGGGTAGAAAAGCTGGAGGAGTTTTGAAGTGCATGCTAGATAAAGCCCAGATTGTTGTAAGGGACTGTTGATAGAAATACAGACATTAAATATGATTCTGGTGAAGGCTCAGAAAAAAAAAAAAGAGGAGAGCTGGAAAGAAAGCCATTGTCTTCTTAGAGAATATGTAAATAATCACAATCAAAATGTTGGTAAAATATGGATGTTAAAGGCCATTTAGGAGAGACCTCAGACAGAAATGAGGAATATATTAGACAATGGAGAAAATGTGATCTTTGTTATAAAGTGGCTAATAACTTGACTGAAGTGTGTTCTTGTGTTTTATGGAAGACAAAATAATGAAATTAGACATATAGCTGAAGAGATTTCTAAGCAAAAATGTTTAAAGTGCAGATTGGATTCTCCTGATTGCTTATAGTTAAATATGAGAGGACGAATTAAAGGAGGAATTATTAAGCAAAAATAGAACCAAAACTTAAACATTTGGAAATTTCTTAGCTTCTTCATATTGTAAAAAATGAAAAAAATATGTTCTGAGAACACCAAAGATGTGGCTGGACTATCACTTGATAAAGAGATTATGGGATTATACCAACAGAGACACTGCCAGTTTAAACTGAAGGGGTAGGAGATGGGTGAAATGAAGGAAGGCTGTCAGAATTTTTAGATTCTATAAGACCAGACAATAGAGTTACCTGGCTGCAATTTTGCCTCATTCTTAAAAAAAAGAAAAAAAAAAAAAAAAAGGAAGAAAGACCCTAAGGCGATTCAGAGATCTGCAGAACTGCCATTTCCAGCCACGGGCCCAAGAGCCAGGGCTGGTTCCTATTGGTTCAAAGGTTGGGACCTATTCAGTTTTAGCGTGCCAGTATGTCACCATCCAGTGCATCAGGGGCCAGGCCAAAGACCAGTATCCAGGAAATGGGCCACTACACTGAGCTGAAGGGGCAGGGCATCCCTGCAGAACTCTGCCATCCCATTCCAGTGGGCCTGGCAAAGAAGTTGATTCGCTAGGCTTAAAATTTAATGGAGCTTGTCCTGTTAAATTTAAACTTACTTGTGACCTGTCATTCCTTTTTTCCAATTTCTTCCATTTGGAATGAGAATGTCTATCCTACACCTGTTCCACCATTGTATTCTGTACATTAGATTCTCTGAACTTATTTGTCTTAGAACAGGAAGATTGCACTTTTTGACTAATATCTCCCCATTTTCCCCAAACTACCAGGTTAGTATCTATTTCCGTGGGTCTGGCTTTTTTTGGTTCCACAAGCAAATGATATTATATAGTATTTGTCTTTCTCTGACTTATTTCACTTAGCATAATGCCCTTAAAGTCCGTCTATGTTGTTGCAAATGGCAAGATTTCCTTCTTTCTCATGGCCAAATTTTTTATTTATATGTGTGTTTGTGTGTGTGTATGTGTGTGTGTATTTTTATTCATTGACTGACATTCAGGATTGTTTTCATATCTTGGCTATTGTAAGTAATACTGCAATGAACGCGAGAGTGCAGATAGCTCTTAAAAATCTTGTTTTCATTTCCTTTGGATATACACCCAGAAGCAGGATTGCTGAGTCATATGATAGATCTATTTTTTACTTTTTTGAGGGATCTCCTATACTGTTTTCCATAGTGGCCATACCAATTTAAATTCCCACCAACATTGCACAAGGGCACAAGGGTTCCCTTCCTTCACATCCTTGCCAAGACTTATCTCTTGACTTTTTGATAATAGTCATTCTAACAGATGTGAGGTAATAGTTCAAGTGATTGTTTTAATTTCCATTTCCCTGATGATTAGTGATCTTGAACATCTTTTCTTTACCTGTTGGACATTTGTATTTCTTCTTTGGAAAAATGTCTATAAATCATTATGTTATTTATCTCATTTGCCTGGTAACTTTTTGTCTTGTTCTAGACTTGTATTTTCCTATAGGACTTTATGCACTCTTTTTATCTGGTAAAAATATACAATATTTTAATTTCTGAATAAATCCTTTTGGAATGTAACTTTCCTCAGTGCTTTGAAATTTTAAAATATTGGCCAGTTTCTTAAATATATGCTTCTTTTACCAAGATACTAGTATTCAAGATTATTAAAATTGCTAGATGATTGGGAGGGAAAAAACATTGAATTATCATTTTTAAACATGTATTATCATGTAAAATGATCATGATTTTCTTTACCTTTAGTATTAGACTTAAAAATATGTATACTTAGGTCACAGCAGTGTTCTTTATCTCACAGATCTATGGAGGTACAAATTTGTTCTCTTTTGCTCTTAATTGCTCCAGAGGAAAAGTCCAATAAATACTACCATATCAGAATCATTATTATTAAATAGAGTTTAATTTATTCACATAAATTTTATAAGGTTTAATATTGTCTAATATTTTAAATATTCATAGTTCATAATTTTCACAGGTCTTGCCAATATTTTATTAGAAGTTATTAAACCAGAGTATCTGGCATAAAATCAGAATTAAAATCCACATTTCGGTAGGTGGAATAAAAAAAACGAACTTAAAGGTTCTTGTATTGACATTTTCATTAGTTAAAAGGACATGATATTGACTTTTTTTCCCCTTACCCTGCCAGCTTAACTTGCTCAGGAGTTATGCCAGCAGGGAATTTTAATTATGTTAAAATAAACCAATTATAACTGGTGTTAATCACCATATTTTTATTTGATAAAAGAAAATGACAAAGTGATATTTATAAAATTATGTCACTGTGTTATAGAAAGGATACCAGTAATATTTATACTTAATATTTGTTTTTAAGGAATGTAAACTGTAAATATTTTTAGTATCACATGATAGATTTGATGGCTAATTTGTTTTATTTCCATCATTGCAGCTCTCTCATATTTTCATCTGATGTTAGTACTTTAACTGCAAAATTTTAAGGTTTGACAAAACATGGGAAATTAGAAGTCACTACAATAAATAACTTACAGAGATTTTCCTGCTAGATTTAGCACAAGTCAATAGCATAGGGGCTTTTTGTTGTTGTTGTTTATGTTTGTTTCTTGTAAGAAAATAGCTGTGGGTAGACACAGAATCTCTACATTAGAAAATAAAATATTGAATGCTGGGATAAGCTATGAAATTTATAGTTTATAAATTTATTAAGACTTTTATTTAGTAATCCATGATGTCAGAACTCAAAAGTTCCATATAATTTGCTAAGGTTTTTAAATTTTTAAGTTGACTGTTTTGAGGCAGATCCTGAAATTCTGAAGACATGAAATGATCTCTATAACCAGAAGACATTTTCCTGTTGCTTCAAGAGAGATTTTTACATGTGATAGCAGGAGAAAGTAATGGAATCTGTGTGTGCGCGTGCCTGCATGCTCACAGTCTCTTAATGGTTGTCTTCCAGTCTCCTCTTGAATAGTCCAACAAAAGCAAACTTAAACCCCCTCATATGGAACAGATCGAAATGCTTGGAAACATTAGTTATATGGATATTTGTGAATCTTTGTCATTTATGTTTCTTTCATCTAAATGATGAAACACATCTTGGGTATAATATTTCGAAGGAAAATAAAAAAGATCTGTTTACCACTACTTAAAATATCCTCTATCCATCTGTGCAAGAATATTTGAAAAGATGGGAAAACCAAGCCACCTGGAAAAGTTTGTGAGAATTGTAGTTTCATTTTGAATGGGTGAATTATTGAGGGGATTTCTAATCTAAAGGTAAAAGAAAGTCACTGTTTTAATGGAAAAACAATGCTTTAGAATAAAATGAGTGAGGTTCCTTTTAAGGTAAAACAGGAAGAATGACTAGATATTTCAGATGTATAAGGCTAAATATCATGTTTTCCTATCTTAAATTTATGGCAATCGTTTTCAATCTATGGGTTGAAACCTCGGATGTTAGAAGTGTTAAAAGCACTCAAGGTGATTCTAGTTTCTAGCTATGTTGAAAACAACTAAACTGGAAAAGTAGCTTTTAGATTTGACAGGAGAGAGGGATAGAGATGAGATAAGGAGATAGAGAAAGAAAAGCAGGGGACAGAGAGGGATTGAAAAGAGGGAGATGATCTGGAAGTGTATAAAGCATTAATATTAGAAATCCACCTCCGGTTTTAGAACTTGCTTACTGATTCTTCAGGACTTTAATTGGCCTAGGGTACCCAAAGATGTTTTATCTCTGAAATATTTAGACTCAGACAAGATCTTGAAACATAAATGGGCTTTAAGATATTGTGGGACATAGAAAACAACTATTTATCTCAAAGAGATATCTATGTTCCCATGTTCATCGCAGTATCATTCACAAGAGCTAAGGTACAAAAACAATCTGTCAGTGGAAGAATGGGTCAAGAAAATGCCACACGCATACACACGCACACATGCATGCACACACTGGAATATTATTCAGCATCAATAGAAGAAAATCTTGACAATTAAGAAAATACAGATAAACCCAGAGTGCATTATGCTAAGTGAAATAAATCAGACAGAGAAAGACAAATATGATCAATTAAATGTGGAATCAAAAAAAATTTCAAATTCATGAAACGGAAAGTTCAAAAAGTTGTTTCCAGGCCTGAGAGGTGGAGGAAATAGGGAGATGTTGATAAAAGGGCACAAAATTTCAGTTATAAGATGAATAAGATCTGAGGATCTGATATATCATGTAGTGACTATAGTTAATAACATTGTATTGGATAATTGAAATTTGCTAAGAGAGTAGAACTCGAATGTTCTCCTCAAATAAATAAAATAAAAGCAAGGTAAATATGCCAGGTGATAAATGTGTTAATTAACTAGTTGGGAGAATCCTTTCACAATGTATAGATACAGCAAATCATCACATTGTACACTTTATCTTACAATTTTATTTGTCAGTTATGCCTCTAGCTAAAAAAAAAAAAAAAAGATTGAGGGACATTATGAGATGGATCCTTAGTTGTCATATTATCTCATTTGCAAATTGAATGCATTAGTTATTCCTTTTTAAAAATTAAGCAACTCTCCAGAAAGAGTGCTTGCAGGTGGAGCATAGAGTGCAGTATTTCTCAATTTTCTGGGAAAACAGCCACAGTTACAAGATATAGAAACACCACCTTGACAAGAACCTGACCTCTGTACCCCAATGACATGAGTTGCACTCACTAGGTCAAAGTGTACCACACACTAACACATATTCTTCTTAAAATATGGCATGTATAACCAATCACATTATTTCAACCTCAATTTGACTATCACAGGGTATAGAAACTTACATTTGTTGATCTGCATAATATATAGCTCTTAATGCTGCCAAAGATTTCATTAGCATCTCTGTTTGCTTTGTCAGACTTTGAGCTTGCAATGAGTACTCCTGACTTTAGGTATTGTTTCTGGAAAGCACATGCAGGTTGTTCTACTTCAGACACAGATGAAATGCTTCCTGCAGGTCCAATTCTTGGACCCAGGTGTGCTAAATCAGAATTGCTGAGGGTACGGCTAAAGAATAAACAAGTATACCCCCTAGTCTTTTTAATATACCTTGTTTGAGAGTTCCACTGGGAGAGTTGGAGGGGCTATTACTACTTATAAATGTGTAGATTTGAGATGAACTTAGTGTATATGGGAAACAACAAGATTAGTCAAAGACAGACCTGTGGTTGAGTCTGACTATGTACCAGAAGGGCTGGGGCAAGAAAGAACAAAATAATAAATCAAGAAGCTTTACTTGGAGACAGATAAATAATCCACATTGGCAAACAAATACAAAACATGCCATAAAGATGAGGAAAATAAGTGATAGTCAGAAATCCATATTTAAAAACAGGGAAATATTTCAGGATAATGACTTTGTACTGCAACTCTTTGTGCTGCTATAGAAAAAGACTCAACAAAGACATAATTATTTCCAATGGGACCCAATCTCATCTAATATCTAAAGCTTACAATTCTAATACAAATCTGGAATTAGTCCTCATACCCATATGCCAGAGATCTGATTTTAAAATTGTAAATTCTAAAGTTAATGATTTAACTACCAACACCCTAGGTCTTTTATATTACATTATTTTTTTTTCAGTCGAGGTATAATTGACATACACCATTATATTAGTTTCAGGAATACAACATAATGATTCAATATTTGTATATATTTTTAAATGATTATGGTAAGTCTTAACACATATAGCTACAAGATCTTTTTTCTTGTGATGAGAACTTTTAAGATCTACCCTCTTAGCAACTTTAAATTATGCAATACAGTAATATTAACGATAGTCACCAGGCTGTATATTACATCTCATGTCTTATTTTATGTGTACATTTTTATAAGTGTACACTTATTTATTTTATAAGTGCACCTTTGACCCTCTTTACCCATTTTATCCACTCCTTTCTCCCTCCCCTGCCTCTGGCAACCACCAATCTGTTCCCTGTATCTATATAAGCTCGGTGTATTTTTGTTTTTCAATCTTTGGGTTATTTAGATTCCACATATAAGTGAGTAGATCAGTGTTTCTTAAACTTTAATGTGATCAGATCACAATAATTGCAAAATCCCAGACTCCACACTCAGAGACATTTTAGACATTGTTAAAGACATTTTTAGACATTTTTTAGGAGGCCTAGGAACCTACCTTTTTAACAAGGCTACAAGTGGTTTTGTGAGGAAGTGACGCATTGAACACTCTCTTGATCCCGTCCTCTTGTCTCTTCCAGGATCGTTCTCCTTTCAGGGTTCCCTTTGTAAGGGAATCTTTAACTTCTCTATTGCCTTGGATTCTTCTCTTCAGTATGAACAAATTTAAGACATTTGTATCATAAAATCATTTCTTTTTAAACTTGTATTACTTTCCTAGGGCAGCTGTAATAAATTACCCACAAACTAGGTGGCTTAAAACAACAGAAATGTATTGTCCCACAGTTCTGAAGCCTAGAAGTCTAAAATCAAGGCATTAGCAGGCCAATCTCCTTGTAAAGCCTCTAGGGAAGGATGCTTCCTGCTTCTTCCAGCTTCTGGTAGCCCCTGGCATCCCTTGGTTTGAAGCAGGCTGGCTGTAGTCTCTGCCTCAATCTTCACGTCACCTTCTTTCTCTGTCTCACGTCACGTTTTCTTCCTTTTGTTTATATTTTCTTTTTCTAAGGACAGTCATTTTGGACTAGAGCCCACCATAATGTAGTATGACCTCATCCTAACTTGATTATATCTACAAAGATTTTATTTCCAAATACATTTATGCTCAGTATCACGTTTTGGTCAACAGTGGACCACATATATGGTGGTGGTCCCGTAAGATTATAAAGGGCTGAAAACTTCCTATCATCTAGTGACATCATAGCTGTTGTAACATCACATATTACTCATGTGTTTGTGGTGATGCTAGGGTAAGCAAACTTACTGCAGCTGCTAGTCATATATAAGTTTAGCACATAACAATTACAGAAGTAGGCTATACCATCTAGGTTTGGGTAAGTGCTCTTTAAGATGTTCATGTGATGACAAAATTGCCTACTGGCTCATTTCTCAGACATATCCCTGTCATTAAGCGATGCATGACTGGAAGGTCAAATTCACAGATACTTCAATACATCTTTTTGGGAACACAATTCAACCTATAACAAAACTGTATGTTATTGTCTATTTCCCCATTGCTCTCCTTCTTTAACTAAGATTCTGGAACAAAAACTACACCGATTATCACTTCATTGTCACCTACCGCCATTTGGTTTTGGACCGCATTACCCAATGAAACTGTGCTTTCTAGAGTAATCATTGAACTCTCAGTTGGCAAATCTAAAGAACACTTGTTAGTTCCTATCTGTCTTGCTATCTTTATTGCCTTCCAAAGTACAATAAAAATCTTCTTAAAGCTCCTCCTATTTGAATGAACCTAAGTCAACCTGGTTACATGCAACTTTTAGATCCACTTTTGTAGATCAATATAGCCACAGAAGAAGTTATAGTGAAAGCAAATTTAAGATAAAATTATGCTGCACATGCAGGTAATTTTAGTTAAAATTTAGAAACACTAGCACAAAAACAGTTCCTGAAACCTGTGCCATTAACTGGAGGAACTTATGAGTCCTTCTTCTTTCAGAGCTCCAACCACTTTGCATCTAAGGTTTACACAAAGCAGATGCACTGATAGGCATAATTCTATAACGTTGCATAGCTCATATCATATCACAATGCCTATACAATAGTATTTAAAATTAAATTATAGATACCATTATAATGTAACTCTCACCTTGTTTTTTAGTTTGTTTTTGTTTTTACCACATAGGAATACTGCTTTTTTTTTTTTTCCAATGATAATTTTACTCATTGTATTAATTCTCTATTGCTGAGTAATGATGTTATAACTATTTTAGTGGCTTAAAACAATATAAATTTATTATGTCACAATTTTTGTGAGTCAGGAGTCCAGGTATGGCTTAGCTACATATTATGCTTAGACACTCACAAGGCTGTGATCAAGGTGATCATCAAAACTGTGGTCTCATCTGAGTCTCGACTGGGGAAGGATCCACTTACTAACTCAGATCGATAACAGAATTCATTTCCTTGCAGTTTAATGGCTAACGTCCTCAGTTCATTGCCGGCTATTACCTGAGGCCAACCTCAGCAGCTAGAAGTCACTTGTAATTCCTTACAAGATGAGGTTCCCCAATATCATCACTTACTTTGAAGCCAGAAAGAGAGAGACTCCAGTAAAATGAGTGCTACAATCTTATGTAGTCACATAATCATAGGTAGATAATCATGTCCATTTCATCTGTTGTTTAAAATCAAGTCACAGATCTCTTTCATATTCAACAAATGGGGCTCATGCACAGGCATAAATACCTGATGTCTTCTGTCCTCCCACACTCAGTCTTCCTACTATAAATATTCTGCTTAGGAATCTCACCTTCATATATGACTTCAACTGCTAACTATATACTGTTGGTTCCAAAATCTGTATTCTAGCCTAAATATTTCTCCTAAGATCTCAATTCATATGGTCAACTCCTTTTAATTACATTTTATGTGAATGTAGGCATTTCTGTGTGCACACCAATATTAACACTGTTCTTCTCTCTCCAAATTGCTCCTCCCTTTTGCCATCTTAGATGATGATATATTCTATATCCAGTGCATATGGATCATAAACCTGAGACTGTGATTTAATTATTCTGGAGTGGAACCCAAATATCAGTATTCTACTTTTTAGTTATTTTTAACATTTTTCAATTACAGTTGACATTCAATATTATATTAGTTTCAGATGTACAGCATAGTGGTTAGACATTGATATAACTTATAAAACAAGCCCCCCCAATTATACCCCCCGACACCATATATAGTTATTATAATATTATTGACCATATTCCCTGTGCTATACCTTACATTCTCATGACTGTTTTGAAACTGCCAATTTGTACTTCTTAATCACTTTACCTTTTTCACCCAGCCCCTGACCCCTTTCCCTCTAGCAACCATCAGTTCAAACATCAGTATTTAAAAGAAGCTTTCCAAGTAATTCTAACGTGCAGTGCTTGTCGATAATTGACATGTAGCATTACTCTGCTTTGTCTGCTTCATAACATGTTTCACCATCAAAAATTATTATGCCCCTTTATTACCTTATTCTTTTTCTGGCTCTTCCTTAGAGTGTAATTTTCTTGAAAGCTCATTCATAACTATATCACCAATATATATTTAACTTACTTATTGAATGATTAAATAATAAATACCAGTTATTATAAGTCAGTATTATGATAAATGCTTTATATACATCATTTCATTAATCTTTATAAAACTCTTATGAATGTCTTTTAGATTCTATTATTATTCTTTTATTGATTAGGTAGATGTGGCAAAGTAATTCACCTAAGGTCACATGTAAAGTAGAGCTGAGATTGAAAACTGATCTGCCTAACTCCAAAGCTTGTGTTTTTGACCAGTATGTTATATATATATGCTTTCCAGTTATGCATGTTGCTCAACTTGTTATGCCTTTGAGTATGTTATTATTTTTTGAAATAGTCTCTTTCTTTGGTGATTAATCTGCTGTGCTATGATTAGAAGTCAGATCATTTATCTCCACCAGATTATAGTTGCTTCTTCATTTTGCTCAAAATCCTTACATATTCTGTTTTCTGACTCTGATAGTTATTCGAAATGCAGTATCTGTCAGCAATGAATATTATTTTACCAACAATGTTCTAGACAGAGAGAGAGCAGAAGCATACTATCTGACATGCTCCCTGTTCTCCACTTCGATCTGTAACTTTTATCTAGAAATCTCCTTGTGTTTTACAATCATGAATTCTCCAAACATTCCATGAGATAAATGAATATTTATTATCTCCATTTCATAGATGCATTAAGTTAGACATTGACTAAATAAATTCTTCAAGAGCAGACAGTGAGTTGATTGGAAAATTAAGGTTAGCATTGAACATTCCCGATTATTGCTTCTAAAATGAATGGTGTCTTAAGTTGGTCTTGCTGTACATACTTGAAAATGTTTATGTTAAATTTTCTTGGTCTCCATTAGTTTTTGGACATTGCCCAGAAGAATTCACAGAAAATTGATATTTAGCCCTAATTGATATTTAGATGTGTATGTAGTTTGAAGCTATTAGCTTCTGTGGGAGATGCAAAAATAAAACTGAAGAAAGAATTTAGCCCATAGTAATTATATCTTCCTGTAGAGAATCTGGTAATTATGTTTAGAGATTTTTTTACTATATAATTTAAAGGTTTTTATTTTGTAATGTAGCTCTAATTTAGCATATAGAAGTAAGCAGCTAATTAAGCTGAGATTACTTTCTACTCACAGCCAACATTTAGAACATAATCAGAGTTATTATTATAAAATTGTTTGAAGTTATATTACTATTTATGAATACGAACCCAAACCAAAATGCATAGGATAATAACACAATTTAAAAAGACTATATTACTTCATTCAGCATGCCACCATTCAAATAACCAAATTAAAACTGTCTGTCCTCCATTTCACCAGTCGGTAGATTGTTAAACTTGTAAAAGATCCTTAGTTAATTTGTAACCTCTTATATCTGGCTCTTAAATACGATGATATATTTTTCTGACTTTTTTAATTCTTAAATTTTTTTAAATGTAAAATCAATTTAACAGCATACACATATAGTGCCTCACCTCTGCATATAATTTTTAATTTCGTCAGATTTTGAGATTTTTGTTGAATCAAAATTTAAATTTAAATGCATGTTCAAAATCATTGTGATTGAAATGATCTTTATGAATTTCAACAGTTTTATCAACAAGAAAAATAATATTCAAAAGGGGATTTTTTTAAGGTTAAATAGGATTTTATTTTCATCTGCATATGTCATTTCAATCACTGCTGGGTTATTCAATTTAAATATTAACTTTCTAAGACAGCTGCTCCATTAATAGGTGAGTAGATGATATTTCTATTCTCATTTCCGAAGGCTTTCCACTTATTTATACAGATCAGAGGATATTATATTGAAGAAGAAGATAAACACATTGAATTATTACAACTAGCGATGTGACTATTTTGGATTCTAATTAAATACCTAAAGGAGAATTACATGCTTTTCATCAGTTAGACTAAAACTTCAATCATTCTACCAGTAGAAATTCTTTTACTGATTTACCAAAGTTCTCACCACCAAATTTCACACTAATCTTCCTCCTCTCCTCTACCATCCCAGACCATTGGTAAACACTAATATGTTCTCCATTCTAAAATTCTGACATTTCAAAATGTTATGTAAATGGAATTGTACATAGTATAAACTCCTGAAATTGGCTTTTTGTCACTCTATATTCCCATGAAGAAAAATTGATGTATCAATAGTTTGTTCCTTTTCATTACAGAGTAGTTTTCCATGATACTTATGTACCACAATTTCTTTAATCAATTATCCATTGAAGGACATTTGGGCTTTCTCCAGTTTTTAAATGAGTGAAGCTTCTGTGAAGTTCATATACAAGTTTCTGTGTGAACTGTTTTCAATTCTCTGGAATAAATGCCAAAAAGTACAATCACTGGTTTGCATTAGGTATTAGTTTATTAGTTTATTATTAGCTACTATAAAAAGTTATCATAGACTTAGTGGCTTAAACAATACAAAATTTGTATTTTACATTTGTGAGGGTTAGAAATCTCACTGGCCAAAATCAAGGTGACTGCAGGGCAGTGTTCCTTCTGAAGGCTCTAGTGAAGAATCTACTGCCCAGCTTTTCCAAATTCTAGAGTCTGCCTACTTTCCTTGGTCATTGCTCCTCCCTCCATCTTTAGAGCAATAGCATAGCATCTTCAAATCTCTCTCTCTCCACCCTCTTTCTTTATCTCACCTCTATTTCTGTTGTTACATGTCCTTCTTGGATTGCCCTGCTTCCCTCTTTCCTTTATAAGGATCTTTGTGAACATATTGGACAACCTGGGTAATCTAACTCAATCTTCCCATCTCAGATCCTTAATTTAATTTCTGCAAAGTCCCATTTGCTATATAAAGTAACATATTCACAGGTTCTGGGAATTTGAACGTGGATATCTTTTATTGGGCTTGGGAAGCAGATTGGCATTATTCTGTCTATCACATATGGTAAGTATGTGTTTAATTTTATGAGAAACTGCCAAACCTTTCCAGAGTGGCTTTACTCTTTTACATTTCCACTACCAATGTGTGAATGATCCAGGTTCTCTGCATCTTCACAAGCATTGGGTTTTGCCACTATTTTATTTTATTTTATCCATTTCAATATGTATATGATAATATTTCACTGTGGTTTTTATTTACATTTCCTTGAGCATCTTATCATGTGTATACATGCAATTGTCATATCTTCTTTGGAGAAATACCCGTTTATCTTTTGCCCATTTCTTGCTGGATTATTTGGTTTTTACAACACTCTGTTTTGAGTGTTTTTTATATATCCTGCATAGTAGCCCTTAATCAGCTATGCAATTTGCAAATCTTTTCTTCCAGTGTATAGCTTGCCTTTATCCCTTCACAAGGCCTCTCACAGAGCCAAAGTTATTTATTTTGATGAGCCATAAGGCTTCTGATTTAGTAAATTATTCTAATTCTTAAAACTATTGATTTTTTTCAGAAAGACTATTAGGAGAATTATAGGATGATTGATATATCATATTCATAAATTACTGCATTCAAATAAATAAGATTCCATATATTACTTGATTTACTCTTGAGCATTGTTACATACACTATGACTGCTAGATTTTTCTGCAACTCTGTTGCCACATATTAGAGTTATCATATAATTTCTCTTTATTAAACCAAAACCATGATACTTTAGTAAACTTCCTTATGACATATGAAAGAAAATTTTACCAATTGATTGCTAGAATTAATCAGTTTACTGAAAGTTATGGGAGATATATATATTTTTCTTAATTTTCTTCATGTCAATCAAATGATTCTTTATACTAACTTTTAGAAAACAAATGATTTGTGTTCTGAGAGCCATTGAAAATCACTAGCATGTGTTAAAACATCATAAAGCTTACATTATTTTTCTGTAAAAATATACCTGTGTATTCACTTCTTTCCAAGTGCATCCTAATGGTTTCCATAAAGAAAATATATGCAATAGGGTAAATAAGATGGAAATAGAAAACAAAGCCTTTGGGAGACAGTGAGCTTAGTCAATATGCTTATATGATTTTATGACTTAGCTTCCTGAAATTCATCACTCACATCCACACACGGGCACACTCAATATTCACAAGTGTGTGTGCAGAAAGTATATATAAGCTGAATAGATATTATCCAAATGAATGAAGTATTCCTGCTCCTGAAGAAAATTTTTTTTGTTATGTTGCTAAAGAAATTTCTTCCCTGGAAACTTTATGGAGGATACACCAAGAAAATAAATAATAGTTTTTAAATGAACACAGTCATGATTTTTTATTTGGCTATTTCTTACAATGATGCCTGATAAAAGTTGAGAGCATAATGTTAATGTGTAGTTTTGGAAAGGCATTTCTGCTAATGTGATCTTAGTATTCAGCTGAAAAGAATAGAATATGCTTACTATAATTCCCCCAATTGAATCTTTATTAAATATTAAAAAAAACAACTTGCTTTAATCTACTATTTAAACATATCATTTTCCCTCCAGAATTACTCTTTTTCTTGATACGCATTAAAAATAAATGTTTTTAAGATGTTATATTGGTCGAATCATATCTGATTAGTTTTATTAAGTGTTTTTGATGATCAAAATTATTTCTTAGAACTACTTCTAGAGGTAATATTTAAAATAAATAATATCCCTTTAAAATAGTGGATTCTAATTTAGATAGTTTCATTTTTGTCTTGAAATTATTGAAGTTCTGACCTTAAAAAACATTTTTTAAATATAGATGGATATTTAAGAATTCTGCTTTAATTCTTTGTAGCGCTATGAAGGAAATTCTGATTTAGTTTGCCATTTAACCAGTTGGCTCTGTTCTCATTCTATCAATCTTGTCCTTCACAAAGTATGAATATGATCTCAATTATCACTCTAAAAAATTCTAAAAACATAAATCCTTTGATGGTTAATTTTTAAGAGGATCAAATCTAAGAAGAACTCAAGATTTATTCCCAAAGGAAATTGAACTGATTTTTTTCCTTATTTTTGATGATATAGGTGAAATTCAGTTTATCTTAGAGTTTGGATCTCACATTAATTTTTATCACTTAATGGACTAAAGAAAAATGTATTCTTTTGATATCATAAATTCCATTTACTCAAATTATTCATCTGCTTCAGAATTAGAATTTTGGACATTGAGAGAAAAGAACTAAAGGTAATTTTTTAATTAGCAGTCTTTTTCTTTTTTCCGTGGAATTTTCTCTTCTAAAAAAATAGATTTTACACTAAACTATTTCCCATATTGATTTTAAATCATCAGTAGAAACTGTGAAATTATATTTACTTTTAAATATTATATACTTTTCTAAAGGGATTCATGCTTTATAACAATTTATCAAATTTTCAAATATACAAATGATTAGTATGTAATCCATAAAGATCTATTGTTAATTGCTCTGAAAATAAACAAATTTTATAAACAATGTTTTTATTTGTATATTATATTTTAAGCTTAAGTCAGCTTGTCAAATTTGCATTCACAAATATAAACAGTATTTCATAGAATATTCTTGCCTTCCTTTCCTGCTCCTTTATTATTATTTTATTTTTATTTTTTTGGACAAATTCTTACTTGTCTTCTGCATCTCAATCTTAAATTCTTCAGGAGACCTTCCCACTCTAGAGTAGTTACTGCTAAATAGCAGCCTGTAATAGCAACTATAATAGTACTCCCTCTAAGAGCACCCTGTACTACCAATATCATAGGTCTTAAAAATATTTTATTTTATTTAGATTTTTAGGATCTGATTTGCATTAATGATTTAAGCTCTGTTTTGGCAAAGTTCCAATATATCTTCTAGTCTCTATTTCGGGGACTAGACCCAGTGACTGGCACATAATAGATATGCAATAAATATTTGTTGAATACATACATGAATAAAATTATCACTCTCTAGTAAGAATAATTATGATAATGGTATATGTTAAAAAATAAAACAAACTTTTTAAGAAGAATCTTTCAAAAGCACATGTATAAGCCAGATGATCATTTTATTCCTAGATTTTCTTAAAACATTGTAGTAGCTAGTGGACATATCAAGATGGATAAAAGCCAATCTGAGACTTAGAATCAGCACTCCATTCATAGAGACAAACATCTGTCCAAATAACTATAACACAGTCATAATACTATAATAGATACATAAGCTTTGTTAAGGGAATAAGACCTCATCGAAGAGGTGATATGGAACTGAATGTTAACCTGAAATATTAGACGTCCTTTCCTAATTTTTTCCCAGGCTAAATATAAAATAAAACCAAATATTCAGCTTCTACTCATTGTCATGGAGTAATGTGGGGCAGATTTTTCAATTCTTTATGGGATGCTTTTATTACTGTTATTATTAATTTCTATTATATTATTTCCATTATTATTATTATTATTGATTGATTCTGAGGCTGTTTATACATCAAAAGCTACTATTCCTTCACGTTTTCTTATGGCAATACGAACCATGACTAAAGAAGAACAAGTGAATAATATTTTCTTGGAATACTGTTTTCCCAAATTTTAATCTCTTTCCATGGGCTTTAGCTACTTATGCCTTTCCAAATCACATACCATGCTTGGCAGTGGTTACAGATACAAATATGAAAATGCTCACAAAGTAGCTAAATTTATTTTAATACTTGAGAGTTACCAGCAGTCATTGCACATGGTGGTGCTGGTATACTGCAGAAATTCAGGGGATTTGCATCAGAAATGTGCAGTGTGCGACAAATTTAATGGTAGGCAGTGGACCCTGGCTCAATAGAACAGTCCTAAAATTAATGTGAACAGAACAGTATGCACTGGCCCTTTGCCATTGGCCTAAAATTAGCTTCAGTAGTCAAAATTCTTAATCTATCTTCTTTTTTTTTCTCGCTATTGACTTTATTCTTATGGAATGTTTGCATTTGACATGACTGAATTGGCTGATAGCCAATGCTAGTGATTGTCATCATGATATATGGAGCACAGATTATGGGTCCTGCTGAGAATTTCAATGAATGATAAATGTAGTTTGAGACATCGCAAATTTTTGACAACCGCTACTACTAAGATCAAGGTGCTGGGTTCAATAATTTTTTGATCAGTTAGTTTTTTTATAGGATTATGCTCTTAATCTCAGAAAATTATCTCAAAAATAGCATATTAGTTATGGTATCGACTGTGGTTTCATGTAGGGGCGATTTAGTGTAAAATAGATCTACTGCCACTATCAGGTGAAAAATTTTTAGAGCAACTTTTTTTGAGAATAATAAATCAGAAGTATATAGATGATGTTACATTTTGAAAGCAGATTTAAAATAGTGGTAATATATATATTTTACTAAAACTTTAGGAGTATAATAGATTGATTATTTCCTTCTTACAGTACTAAAGATACAGACATTAATATGTTGCTGGGTTATCCTTTTCTTGTCTGTGTAATATACTTCTTGACTTAATGAGAGTTATATCTTTTCAGTCTCCTATACTTCCCAGTGAAAATAATGATGAATTCTTATTTAATTAATAATAGGTTACCCCCTCTCTCTATAAAGGTAGAACGCTGAGATGTTTGGAGAGTATTTGCATATGTGATTCTCAGTCATAAGTGCCAGGAATCTTTCCTGATAGTATGAAAAATACTTATTTAATTAATTAATAATTTATAGAGAGAAGGTTACCCCTTCTCTCTATAAAGATAGAACGCTGAGATGTTTGGAGAGTATTTGCATATGTGATTCTCAGTCATAAGTGCCAGGAATCTTTCCTGATAGTATGAAAAATACTAATCTATGAATATAGTATTAAAAAATGATCTAATTATATAACTTAATACCTACTGAAATATGTTCATTAATCTGTTTTTTTATAAAGCTTTTATATTACAGAATATTTTATGGACACAATTGTCATTTTGCAAAATTTTATGTCATTTCGAAGTTTAACATGATGAAGTTACAACACTGACTTTAAACTACTGTTTAAAACTAGCCTTTTTATCAAAAGGATAAAGATTAATAAACAATAATGAAATAATTTCAACTTTTCTATGATGAAACCAAGTGTGTATGCATAAAATTTTTTGGTGAGTGTAATTTCTTGAGTTCTATGTGTCTGGCAAATTAAAAATAATGTTATGTTAGACTCAGAAATCTTCTAAAAAGGGCATCTGATTATGTCATTTCCTGTTTAACATTGAGCTGCCAGGCATGCAGGAGTTAGATAAATATAATCTTAATTAAAAAAAAAAGACTTCAGTGGAGTTTTTGAACACTCAAAACCTCTACTTATGAAAGCTTCTATGATATTCCTAGATTTAATGTTTAACCACTGCATTATTTGCTCATGAATAAAAAGATTTTGTCTTTGGTATTAACATTTCATGTATTTCTGAGTAATTTATTTATTCAGTGGTAGGTATTATTTCTAAGTTCTTTACAACTTTATCCTGGTTGTGGAAACAAGATCACAGAGACACTATTTTAGATCTTGGCTTCTGTTCTGTATTAGCAAAGGTGAGAATGAATGCTAGTATATTTACATTGTTTTTAACCAACTAGAAGGATTTTGAGAGAGAAGCATAAAATGAGTAGGAAGAGTGTTGCCTTGGATACCTCTTTCTATATTCAATCTGAACTTTGTACATCTGACATCTTAGTATGTTTAAACTCTGGAATTGTCCTACGAAATATTTTATTGTCCACCTTTATTTACCTTTCAAGTAAATAGCCCTGAAATCTACTCTACGTTGACTTGTGGTAATAGAGTTAACACAAACTTTCTTTCCACCAAACGACAGCGGACAAGTCTTTCTGTCATATGAGAGTGTCAGCATAAGAAACATCCAGAACTTTAGAAAGTTTTTATGAGAGTTTATTTGAGCGAAGCAGATGACAAATGTCAGCAGTGGGGGTTGGGGGAGCGAGATCTCAAATGCTCCAGAGAATAACAGTTTTGCAGCTTCTTTTTGAATTTGAAATTAAGGAGGGAATTTAAAGATTATCTAGAAATGGGAGAACGGGAATCAGGGATTCCATTATAAAATAGTTAACAAGATTACATGCTCTTTTAGGCTTATTTCAAAGGTGCTTTAACCTAGATGCACAGAAACAATGGTCAAGATTGCTTAAGGCAAAGATAAACATTTTACTGAAAAGTTACATGCCTGGGGCATGACTAATCACCATGACCTGCACAGTTAGGAATTTATGTTCAGATCACCCTGTGAGATTATTGTCCATAGGATCCCTTTTTTCAGCCACTAGAGAATAAAATACTGACAGTGTTCCAGTGTGAAGTTGTTGTGGCTATTTAGTCTTCAGTGAAAACCATGGTTCCACCATTTATCACATTAACTTTCTATTTCATTGTCTTTTATATTTCACAAGAAAAATTTATACGCAAGCATGATAAAAATTGATTTTCATAGTTCTGTAAGATGGGAATGAACCTTCAGATTGTTAAACACCCAAAACACTCCTCAGGACTGCCTGCACCCTGGAGTGTTTGTAAGGGAAGATAGATAATACTATAAGATGAAAAAAATAATTATAGTAACTGAATGCCCTCTTATTAAGAGGTAAATGGAGTTTATCTCAAAGAGTTTAAATTACATAAGGTCACACAGGCTGTATCAGCCTGGGGAGAAAAAAGGAGTAATATTAGTATATTTTAAAATAAACAATTTAAAACATTTGTCTGACTTTCACAAACTTTCACCCCGCTCCAGAACCACTTAAAGTCTGCAATACGGTTTTCTAGATCCATATCTCTTCCACCAAACCTTTTTATTTGTCCTGTGGAATTCCCTATTTTTCTTCTTTCTTTTTCCAGCTGCCTTGGGACAATTCTATAAGGGGTCATGACCCCAATCTGAAATCTGTGCTGCCAATTTAAAAATCAAGCATGTAACAGTTTATCCTGTTACAATTTTTATGAATTTATAAACCAAGATATCACATATTACTTATGAGAGTGAGATTTTTAGACAAACTTTGGCAGACTTTTAATTTTTTTCTGTTTTTTTCTTTATTTCTTATACCTACTAGATTGGGGGTTGGATTTTGGTGCCCATTATTTAGTATTATTCATCTACTTCAAGCCTCAGAAATCTATGGCTATCTTTTTAATGTACATTAAAGCTTCCAAGTATTGCCACATGAAAACAATAAAAGAAAAATTGATAGAACCAATTCTAATAGGTTTGATAAAAGCACAGGTGATATCAGCTTCCTCTCTATAACTGATGTGCTATTTCTTCTACCCCAAGTTGACTCTGGTCACTTTTACTGTTTTTACTTCTCTACCACCATCACCACCACTTGAGCTATAAAAGATTTCTATATTCTTTAAAAATTAGATTGTAGAAAAGTTAAATTCTATAAACATTAAACATTTTACTAACAAATGAATTCTGAGTACTAAGCAATTAAGTTTATACTAATGTAGTTACACTCACTCAACTGTAAGATAAAATTCTTGCTGTTTTTTTAACAAAGACAGATTCTTATTTCTTGATATATTCAAAGCAGTAGATTTTGGTAGATATCTACTTCACATTGTTACCATTGGGGTTGATCAGAATTTGGTGTTGCCCCATCAGCAGGGGGCAGGGAGAGCGGTAATGACAGCACAGAAGTGTAGTTAACATTTTTCCTCAGTTCTTACTCATTGATGTAGTGAAGAATCACAGTGTGAGATTTAAAAAGTATTTATTAAAAGTATATTTTAGGAAGACAAAGAATGCCCCAAGAAGGCACATGGTTCCAGGGCTGTAACCACAATAATCACCACAAAGGGCCACAAAAAGGACACAAAAAAAGAGAACCCAGAAGTGGGAATGTCTGCATTATATCTGGACCCATGATGGGTGGTTCCAAAGGCATTCCTAAGTGATTGACAAATGAGGTTATTTTGATTGACACTGGCTGCTATATAACTCTTTGCCTAGTGCACATGTGCATACCCAGGATTCTGCTACAATTGAGGTGTTCTTTGGGTGATCTCTAGACTGCGTCTCTATTCCTTTGTTCCCCTTGTCACTTATGGCTGACTAGCTACCTAACAACATGTAATCCTGAATGTGAGATTAGAAGTTAAATATTTAAGTTGATTTATACTAAAAATAACAAATACTATAAAGACATCATGAATAACTTTTTCTGAATTGCAAAATTTAGATTGCCATACCAAAGATAATTAAATTTTGTTTATGTAGAACTGAGGGGTGATAACATTTGATATAGAAAAGTTCAAGTGAGGAGAGAATAAAAAACAGTATATCTCAGTGGAAATTGGGAGGATAAATTATGTTATCAGGACAAAAAGGGGTCCACCTGCTTGCTCACATCTAAGCCAAGGAAGAGATATGTGCAGGTTTTGCAGCAAAGAAAGTAAGGTTTATTAGACAGTTGCAAGTCTTAGAGACACAGGTGAGCTACCGCTCAAGGCCTGGCTCTCCAGGTATTTTGGGAATACAGATTAAACAGGGAAAAATCAGTAGTCATGGAAACTAAGGGAGTTGAGATAGTGGGTACTACTGATTGGAGGACTGGAAGAAGATGAGGTAATTGATCATTGTATACACTTTTGGAATCAGCCATGGTACCATCCGGTCTAGTCCCCTGGCCAGTGGGGTTGTTGTTCTGCCTCAATGGGCTTTGGGCTGAAATACATCTAACGCCAAGATGTTGTCCTTAGTCTAAAGTCCAAGGGAAACCTATTGTCCTCATGATTATAGACCTGAGGCTCCATTAATCTTATGTCCTAAGGTTTACTAAATAAAGTAGCAGGCATACAGAGGTAGAAGGAAACGGGCAGGGGAAAGAAAAGCAAGTGAGCTGCAATGCCATTATCTGGGCAAAACCAGCTTGAATCAGAGAAAAAAACCTATTTAAAGAAATGAAGTTTGTGTGTGGTTACAATTATTCACAAAGCTTTATATTGTTTTTAAAGAAAAAGTATGTTATAAATACAAACATACTGTCTAGCTTAATGGG
>NW_011888806.1:6403229-6423382 GCF_000151845.1 Pteropus vampyrus | reverse complement strand
GTGGGTACTACTGATTGGAGGACTGGAAGAAGATGAGGTAATTGATCATTGTATACACTTTTGGAATCAGCCATGGTACCATCCGGTCTAGTCCCCTGGCCAGTGGGGTTGTTGTTCTGCCTCAATGGGCTTTGGGCTGAAATACATCTAACGCCAAGATGTTGTCCTTAGTCTAAAGTCCAAGGGAAACCTATTGTCCTCATGATTATAGACCTGAGGCTCCATTAATCTTATGTCCTAAGGTTTACTAAATAAAGTAGCAGGCATACAGAGGTAGAAGGAAACGGGCAGGGGAAAGAAAAGCAAGTGAGCTGCAATGCCATTATCTGGGCAAAACTAGCTTGAATCAGAGAAAAAAACCTATTTAAAGAAATGAAGTTTGTGTGTGGTTACAATTATTCACAAAGCTTTATATTGTTTTTAAAGAAAAAGTATGTTATAAATACAAACATACTGTCTAGCTTAATGGGTCAAAATATAAAGCTTTTTCTGAGGAAAATTAATCATTTATACTTGCCTCCAGTCTATATTTATTAAATATTTATTAAATGATGCTAATTTATACATCTGTTTGATTATTTAATAACTCATTCTCCCATTATTTAACTTAAGTAAAAAATATTATAAGAAAGTTGTATTTTCATTATAAACTTACAAGTTTATAAGTTTACATTTTCCAAAAATGTATATGGCTATACCTTTCACTGAATTGGTCCATATACTAGCAAACTTCTACTTGTGATCTTAGATTAGTAAATGTAGGTTATGTAAGAAAAATAATGCCTATTCAAATTTGTAATCAGATCTATTGCTTTTCAAAAATTAATTTTTCACCAATTCATTTTAGCTAATCTGCTACTGTGATTAGATGTTATCTCTGTTCATCACATGGAGTTAAAGTCAAACTCCTGGTTATTTAAATGAACATAAGGAAGGAAAGGAGGAAGAGGGAAGAAGGGAAGGAGGAAAAATATTAATTAAAAAAAAAGACTAAATAATCCATAAACCAGATGATTTAGGGTATAAATTTATAAGTTTTATCAATTTTTTAATGTAAATGATGGTTTTATTTAAGTTGTAGTGCTTTATTATTCTCAGATGTTATTTTATGTAGTTGATTATTATTTCTAAAATTGATTTTTATGTTTGCCAGAATACAATATATAAATTTCTATTAAAATAGGCCTATTATAAAGTCTACACAAATATTAGTAGTTATTTTGCTATATAAAAGATCGCCTTTGCTCATGCAAAATATAATAATCTTTTAGCTTCATACTAAATGTATTAAAGAGCCAATAATAACTAGAGAATAAACTTCAGTTTCTTTGTCTGAAAAGCCTTATTTAGTTCATGTATTTGTTGTCTTTTATGCTATTAAAATATTTCAAATTCCACATTTATAGAAACCTTGGAGCTATTCAGATATAAAATGTTAGGGACTAAGCTTAATAGCATTTTTTATAAACATGAAAAAAATTATGTATAGTACTTGATTTATTGAGATTTCATTTAAAACAGCTTATGTTCATTCCTCTAAAAATGTTTATTATTGAACAGAATTTTTATTTGGATCAAGAGTTCTCTGTCTACATTTATGCAACTTACACAAGTTGTTGGCTTTAAGCAGCAGGAAATGTTTATAAAAAATAACAATAATAAATATAGTTTTAGTATCTCTCCATTTTCATTTGAAGTTGCCTGGATGAGGTTGAATAGCTCTTAGTTTTAAACATGTACTTTTTCTTTATTTTTTTGAAAGTGTCATTAGCAAAATAAATTTGATCTTAGTAAAATGATTTTTAAATAGTTTTATACTGTTTTATGTCTTTAAAGATTCCTAGAATTCATCTTTAATGTATCAGCAGAATAAATACAATTGTATATGATTATTTCTTCTGACTTGAATAAGTAACAAAAAATTATTTCTTGGATATTTTAAATATACTATAAACTTTCTGCATACATTTAAAATAATTATTAATATTATTATCATCAATACCAGCATGGTCATCATCATCATCTTCATCTATACTTTCATCTCTACCATGATAATGACCTTGATAGTTATTATACATTCTAGGCCAGATAATACATAAAGTTAATTTCTTCTTATTCCAATTACCTACCATTGCTAATAGCGCTTTGATATTGCTATTCTGAAAAAAGAAAATTTGTACGCATATTTATATACTATATGTAACATTCATATATAACATATATAATATATATGCTATTTAAAAATAAAAAGTAAATTTTTCTTTAGTAACATAAAATGTAGTATACTAGATCCTGTACATGCAGATAAAAATGGTGTGTTCCCATTTAAGTAACTGTCTGCCTAAGTATACAAACAGGCAGATATAGTTTTAGAAGGATTGTTGTTTTTGTTGCTTGTTTTATGTTAAGTAATTACTTAGCTTTGTTTTTAAAGTATGAGTGATTCAAGGGTAAAGTGAGAACAAGGAGCGGGTGTCTAAATACAAGAGAGGAATAAATGATAAGGCAAGATGCCACAGGAGACAGGAAGGAATAATGCTCAGTGCTAAGGAACTAGTCCAAGTCTCAAAGTGCCTGCCTGTCTCCAGGGAGACTTCAGGTAGGGATAATAAGAATAAATGAATAAACTGATAAAGTTATTGGAGCAGAGCATGGTCAGCAGCAGGAAGTGCAGAGGCTGAGTAAGTGTCTTTATTTTCTTAGTGATAGCAGAGGTAAGGTTAGCTCTTGAAACATCCAACTCTTTACATTCATTTACTAATGAGGGAGAAGTAGAGGCCTAAGGAAAATGAACAAGTTTTAAAACAACAGCACTGGAGAATTATGGGAAAGAGACTAGAATGAGGAGATATAGAAGGATTTGAAAATATTCTTAAAGATATTTTTCATTAGACCCTGATCTTCTACTATTGCTTTTAACTGTAGATTGAATTTAAGTAGGAAGAGTATCTTTACCCACCATATGATCATGTCAGAGTTACAAAATTCATATTGCCCAGCCTGCAGGGCTTCATGATATTTCTTATTTCCAGGTTGTATGAGAAGAGGAAAAAATATTAGATAAGGGAGGCCCAGGAAAGTGAGTGCATTCTGGAAGCATCAATGAAACTATGTTAACCAGGGATTTATATAAGTGAAGTTTGCCACACATTCTGGAATCTGACATCTGACTAAGGCCAACCCCTACTTATTAACTTTACTTCTTTATTTTTTAAAACTATATATTTTGATCATAAGTATATTCGTATAGCCATGAAGAAGTTTGGTTCTATGGTTTCTTAAGATTCTAGGTCACTAAGAATTGAGGAATTTGATAATATTTCATAGGAACATTTTAAAGAATAGTTATTATGATAATTTGATCATAGATTTGGACAGGAAGGAGATGAAGTAATTACTCTCATTTAGAAAGTCCCCAGTACCAAAAACATATAGAGCTCTCAAATAACTGTGTTTTTTCCCCTGGGCAATCTCATTCACAACAATGTTTTTAGTTACAAATTAATATTTCTCACAATTCATCTATTTCTTCATCTCAGCCCTCTATCAAGTACTTCAGACTTGCTTTTCTCATGCTTAACATATGTTAAACTAAATTCATCTTCTCTTTCAAAAAACTGTACTTTCTCTAGTATTTTCTTAATAAATGGTGCCTGTGAAGCCAGAAGGACATGTGTTCCCTCTTCTTCATTCCCTGCTTCATATCAATTATCAAGTCCTATTGAATTTGTCTCCAAATATGCAGGTCATTATCTCTCATTTGAACTACTGGCCTCCTAAATTATCTCTTTATTTTAAATCTTGATATCATTCTTCAGCCTTTTTGACTAGTAGAGTCACTTTACTACAACATTTATTTAATCAGATTATTTCCTAGTTTAAATTCTTAATGATTTTCATTATTCTGAGGATAACAATCTTTCTCCTTGACTTGGTTATGAAATTCTCCATAATCTGGCATCTGCTCACCTCTATGGCTTCATTTCTTGCCATTCTTCTAGAGTTTGTTACCTCTTACTTTATCATTTTTTCTTTGTTTTGTTTTTAAGTTCAATACTGCAGTGTCACAGGCCTCTGAATCTTTTCTCATTCTGCTTCCTCCTCTGTCTGGTACATTACCTCCTAAGCCCTGTCTTTTCCAGGGTCAATTCTGACTTGCCCTACAGTTGTACATTTGCTTCCTTCAAGAGGCCATTTTCATTTCTGAGACATTGGATGCCTCACTCCTATACTTCCCCTATGATTTTGCTCACCCCATATTATAGTGATTATGACTATTTTACTTTTCTCTCTGCACCTCGCTGTGTGAGAGCAAAGATCAAGTCTACCTCTTTCATCTTCATCAGGTTGTGCAGTGTCTGACACAGCCTCTCAATAAATAGTTATTAATGAATAGCCTCTCAATAAATAGTTATTAATGAATGCTGTGAATTTGAATATGGTATGACAATCGATCTTTCTATTTTTACTATTCAAAATTTGAGTTTATTTCTAAATGTGCTATTTTAAGATACTTCCTTTCAATATTTATTTCCATTTTTGTACAAGGTTTTTGCTTGTGCTTCTATAAATCTATAAATGATTTGCAAAATATATGTTTTGGACTGGCCTCTCACTTAAAATGCTCTACGTTCGCTACTTCCAAATTTCAAACTTAACATTCATGGGTTTTATGTAAAACTATTTAGAATTTATTTACTTTTTTACTATTTCATTTTCCAGTACAGAAGATATAACTGTGCCTTATTGAATCTGAAAACACAAATGATTTGAGCTTACTTAATAAGGGAATTCTTCTTTAGAGTTTGCCTCAGTGGCTGTGAAATATAATTAATATCAAGAGCATAGAAAGGCAACATTATGAGCTTTGTGCTGGTTTTTGAAAGTCCATAAGATGATTTAACCCATTTCCCATTTTCCCTGAGTATACTTGCCAGTGGCTCTTGCAGCTGTAGGATTTACCCGGAGATAACTCACAGATTATAGTTCTAAACTACCCCAAAGTTTGTCACAAAAAATCTCGCTTTTATAATTATTTTTGCATGACTCTAGTATATCAACAATCTTTAGAAACAAATAACATCATTCCATTTATAGCATTCTGTTTTTAGTAGTGGTATTTCCATTTACAAAATATAGTAATTCTCAATCACTGAAAATGTCAAATCCTAGAAAATGTAGCATTCTACATGTGATGTTAACATCGTCTCAAACAGTTGTTAGTCAAAGATTCATTTGATGAATCCGATTTATATATACATTTCTGTTACATTAGGATTGGGGACAAGTTCTGTTTAGAAATAACTCCAAGAATACTTTTTATATTTTATTTTCACATTGAAAACCAGTCAGATTTGCTTCAGCCTCAAAGAGTGTGTCTATGTAAAATTAAATAAATGCTGGCAAAGAACTGCACTTTTTTTTTTTTCTAAACGGGAAATGGGTTAAAGGACAAATGAGGCAAACCTATGCCTCTAGTTATATTCAATCATGCACATACCCAACCTTTCTTCTCTTTCATAAGAAGATTTGCATCTGTTGCTATCACCAGAGAAAGTAATCAATAATGATGAATAATCATGTTATGTAACTCACTCAGAAGAGGCATATTACATGGATTTTAGAAGTAAATTACGTGAAAATCCCTTTTGAAATGCCACAGAAGTCATTGATGAATGAGACCCTTAGAGCATAGTACATGCCAGACCAGCTTTAGACAGCCTAATGGTTTTGCCCATAAGTAAATAAGTTAATCTTTGTCATCACACACGGCTGTTTCTTTAAGCTTGCTCTTCAATTATGCACAACTGTGAACAAATATGGTACAGTCACCTAATAGCCTTTGAAGAGGGAAAAAATATATATAATTTCAAACTGGCAATAGCTTTCAAAAATAGACATAGCCACCAATTTTAATGGCAGAAAATTCATCAGATCTACTGTTTAGCAGGAGTGAAAAGTGTGGTGTCCCTACACTTTTTGGGAAGAAATAAGTCTCTTTGGGAAGAAAAAAAGAAATAAGAACTTAAAATTAAAATTTATAATAAAAGATTCACTTTGAAAATAAATGCTTGCTTAAAATATGGTTTTATCTGTATTTGGAGTTCAAATTTAAATTTGCATATAAAACTAGAATTATAACTTCAATATTGTGAATGTTGCTATAGATCCACACACCTTGCAAAGTTATATGTACTTATTCATTAAAGGATCTGTAGCCTTTTGATAATAATTCTATAATTATTGATAATTTACTTTAATAAATGGGTCACTCTTTAAAAGCACATACCTTGACAATTTTATAAGAGCAAGAAAATATTAGGAAATCTGAAGTTTGTATATATAACAAAATATATCTGGTTTTAGATCATGTTTCTTTGCCAGTTTGTCATTATAAAGAGTATCTATGGTGCTTATGCTTTGTTTCTGTTTTTGTTGTTGTTGTTGTTGTTTTTCCTTCTTCTATGTGGAAATAGACTTGGAAACCTTGAGTCTTATGTAAATGTGATCTGTTATATACTGTATCACATGGAAAGCTAACCCACTTGTGTTTTTGTGTAAACTAAACTGCTTGCCGTGTTCTTTTACATCTTTAAAAAAATGAGGTACTTTGAACTTAATGTCTTAAAGAAATGTTCTTATAGAGAACATTCTTCCGTTAAAAGATTATGCCAATAAGAAACTATTGACTTTTGAAATTAAATCCCTATATGAGTATGAGGAAGAACTGGCAAGATTTGCTTTTAAACTCAGAAGTCAATTTTTAAATTTCTCATCACATTTTTACTCAGATCTCTAGCTTTGCCATTTTTCTTTTATTCCTTTCTTTTATTTCCCTGAAGTGCTTCCAAGTCACTATTTGAAGAAAAGGGAAATTTCAGCACACTGTGTCAAGAGCCTGAAAAGCTGCTTGCCAGAAAATGGTACCTGTGATAAAAGCAAAACTATTTCTACAGATTATTTTTATACTGACAATAGTTGAAATGACAGACTTTGAGAAAATGCAGTCATCAATCTTGGGTTGATATATAAATCATAAACATTTCAAACTGATCTTTAATAATTCTAATAAATAATTTATAATGACAAGGTGTAAATTTGCAACCCAATTGTTGTATGCACATATTTTTATAAAAAAAAATGAGTCAAAACTTTTTTTTCTCTTTTTATTTCTTTCCTATGCAAGGACTAGCTCACTGTGCTAAAGACAGCAGTGTTTTGCAGACATGTCTGTGTATTCTTTTTAGTAGAAGCATTTTATAATTTTCTCTTAGTTTAATGCAGCTTGTGTTGAATGACTCATTTACTCAACACATGTATTGCTCATTTACTGTGTCCAGATACTATAAACGATATAGGAAAATATTATTTACATTAAGTCTTCTCTATGCCAGTAGCCACAAATTCAACATGAGACATCCCAAGTGGTGGGAGCAATAATATTCTATAAGGCAAACTCCAAAGTTGACTGAACTTTTAAATATCTAATGTGAATGATTCATTTGTTTTTCGTTAATATGTGCGAACACACACAGAGATACAGACAGAAATATAACATATAGGCATATTTAAAACAGTTAAATTTTTCTGTATCTTGTAATTGTGAATACTCTCAAAATCAATATATATTGGACCATTTAATCTAGTGCTTATCAAAGTGTGATCTAGAAAGAAAATAAATGAAGTACCTGACTTATTTCAATTCTTTAGCCAAAATAAAGCTAATATATTCAAATTATGTTCATTGTATCTCCTATTTCTATTTTCATTTAGAGATATAATGCAAACTTATAGATACTTAAAAATAATATTTAATAGTTATTCTTTTATTTAAATTACTACACAATTATATAAGAAAGTTCATGTTAAAAGAGCCCAAGTATATTTTTATTTTCCAGTGTAATATTTTACAAAGAAATATGTCATATTTAACATATGTTTGAATGAACAAAATTTTTTAGGATGAGATATTGCTACCTAACTTCTTACAGCTTTATATAATTTTTTAAATTAAAAAAAAAATTGCAGGAACATGTGCATTCTGAAGATCTTGTAGCCTTGCTCTAATAGACACAAATACTTTTCAGAACATGTTTGTTTTATATCATTTTTGTTATCTATGGTGTCCAGCCTGGGAGTTTAAAAAATAGAAAGATAGAATAATAATTGAAGAAAGTATTCCTCTAGCTGTCTCTCAACAATTCTTATAAAATTTTCAGCCTTTCAAAGTCATCTTCTTATTTCTGATAGTCTTCAGAGAGAATCTCATATATACTTAGACATACATGCAGCATTTTCCATTTTCACTTCTTTTTCTGGTTTCTGCTCTGGCATTTTGAGATGATGTAAAGGTGCTGAGGCTTCAGAAATACTGGAAAGTCAGAAATTTTTGTGAAGGTGTATATCCATTGCAGCTGCCACTGTGACTGATGTCATTAGGACATCCTGTCAATATTGGCTGAAGGCATTCTGTGGCCTCTCTTAAATTTCTCTCCTCTGCAAGATCTAGCACACCGTGGCAAAAACAGCAAGGGGTTTTGCAAACATGATTATTACAACAGAAACACCTAGTATTCTGAGCTAAAAAGAGACAATTATTTTCTCTGACCTTCCTGTCATACTGCTGCTGCAATGGACCCCAAACCCGATACGGGCTCACTGTAGATAGGGCTAGAGGAAGTGATATGAACAATCTATAACAAACATTGACAGGATCCTTTACTGGGACAATTTCAATGCACCAAGCTTGTGCTTTGAGTTTTCAATGGTCTACTTGTTACCTTCATGTAAATTGGCCTCTGAAGGCCAAACACATTCTTCATTTTAGAGTGTTCACAGATTAGTATTTCTTAGATCATGATTTGCTAAATGGGATATACATAAATTTTAAACTTGCTTTATACTTCACAATACATACATATGAAATTGTAGGTCATCATAAATATTGCCATTTTTCTTTTTCTTTTCTTTTTTTCCCTATAATCTTTTCCCTATCCCAATGTTCATTGTTTAGGTCTTCTACTATGGTTCCTCTTTACTGATGAATGATAAAATAAGTTTAAGTATTTGGCCTCAACGAATTAAAAAAGATGTTGAAATTAAAAAATCATGTTTTCAGTCAAACTTTAAAATACCTTTACTGTTTGTCTAAGGTCAGTAAATTTTCAAGGTTTCATGAAACTGTTTTTTTGCTGTTCTGGCAATATTCATGGTCTCCTCGTCTGTCATTGTACTAAATTAACTTTGAAATATGTGACCAGACATGCAGTTGAAATCATGAGATGTTCCAAATCCGTATTTTCTTTGTGATAAGAAAATAAAATCTGGTTTTACATATGCATAATAGTAGATTGAGCTGATTTTTCTTCAATTAAACTTCACTATATACCATTTTAGCACTTATTCTGTAAGTACTTCCAGAGTTAATAGCTTATTGTAAAGTTTAAAAAGCAATTAAGCAGATTTAAACAATCTTGTTTAAAGGAAGAAGCCATGTTTTTGCATACCATTAGCTGAAAGGTATTAATAAAAGGTATGACTTATTAGGCAATAAGGATAAAAACTAGAGGCATTCATTTCACCAGGAAAAGTCGAAGGTTGGCATGAAGCCTGTGGGCAAATTATAGCTTTAAATTAAATTAAAATTTTTTATTACTCTGTCAATTTCTAAAACAAAATTATGATTGAGAGATTATTTTCTCTTAGCCATTTCTATAAGAGAAGTATTTAAACAAATGCTAGTATAAATCAACCATGTAAAATTGTTTTGAGATCAGAGGGAGCTGCCAGATAAAACGGAGTATATCCACATTAAATTTGAACTTCAGATAAACAACAAATATCTTTTTAGAGTAAGTATATCCCAAATGTGCATGAGGCACATTTATGTTAAAAATCCATTATTTATCTGAAATTAAAATTTAAGTGGGTGTCCTTGATTTTTATTAGCTAAATCTATAACCTTAAACTAGGAACAAAGGAAGATAATCACAAAAGTGAACCCAGTTAATTAGCTTAGTTAATTTTTAACTTTCTTCATTAAGAACGTAGAAATTATCACCAAGATATCATAAGAGATCATGCATATGCAGAAAAAAATACATGTTTAAATTTCTTTTTGCTCTAGTTATTAGTAGATCAGTAAAGACAATATTATATCTATTTGAAAAAATTCATTTGTAGCTGACTTTATGAAGTAAAATGTCATTTGCGGGTATAGTATACATATTTTGTGGTGCCTGTCCAGTTCACAGCCCCCTTCTTTACATTAAAAGGTGAAATAACCTTATGTGGTAATGTTTTAGCATTTATAATTCTTCCCCTTCTCCCCTAGAAGCATATCATTTTCATTTAGTTACTGCTGGTTGATCAAGGTGCATGTTTAATTTTAGTGGGGGTATACCGCCCTGTGAATTTTGGATTGAGTTAACATGAGCCAGAGCAAATTTTCTTTGGGGAGCAGAGCTTAGATTATATTTAGTCCTGGCAAGAGTAGTTAACATATATGTCAAAACCACACACAAGCCAAAATTGTGAAGAAGCAGAAACAAATGCATCTTCAGGTATAGTTTGAAAGTCTTCTATGTAATTCTGATGAATATATTCTGATCATTGTAATTCTACTCTCTCTAGTTCGAACATGAAGAAGGAAAAAAGGACTAGTAAAGGAAACCATTATATGTAAAAAATTAGATGCAGAACCTTGTTAATTTATTAAAGTAAGCCTTGTAATTATAATGAAATATAATAGGAATTTTAAGAACTAAAATATTCAACTTACATATTTGTATATCTATAATTTAATAATAATCTTACATTTTTGAAATTAAAGAAATATTTAGTATGTTTATCAGCATGAGATGCTTTTCTTCTCCATTAATCAGAAATAAAATATATTGCCTTTATTCTTAGGAGTCCTAAGTTAGTTACAGGACAGAGTTGATAAGATGGAATTATAAGTAGTATATACAAGTGTTACCTTTGAAATAATAGAGTTTAAGGGGAGAAATATTGCTAGATTAGCACAATTTACTGTTAATACAAAATAACTCAAAAGATACATCCTAATGCCATTACACCAAGAATTGTTTGCTAACAAAAAATAGAGTAGTTTTATTATCTGCATACAATGACATGTATGTAATACTTACCAAGCATGTCAATAACGATTTGAGCAAAAGAGACCATGAATATTAGCAATATAATCTTATTGGGTCACATAATCCTCCACTAATACACAAAAGTAATCTACTTGTTTCTTTGGTGCTTGTTAACAGTTTTCTGATTATTCATGTGTCCAGAAAAAAAATTAATGCTTGAAGCCCTAAACCTGGTGAATATAATGAGTATGGCTCCCCATGGATATGAAAAAATTAGATTGTTGGTTTGAGACAGATGCAGCTATAACCAGAGGGAATGCTTTTGCATTCATATCACAGTGCAGCAGAAACATCATTTAGAAGTTTTAACACTTATTAATACTATGTTCAAGACAATTATAAGCTCCAGCAAACAAAAAATAAAGATCCAAAAGAGTAAAGTTACTCAGTACTAGAAGCTCCACTAAAACAGTTATACTCATATGGTAATTTCATAATTAGTTTTAATATGTTAGCTAGAATAAAATCTTACATAAATGCATGAGAAATACATTCAGAACAAGGACAAGAGTATAGAGTTATACTCCAAGTATAAAGCAAATGAAATGATTATGAATCCATTAGTCATAGTTTTCCCATTTCTCTTCGTTAAATAGATTCATATATGTGCTCTGAAAAACTAATTTTATCTTAGAATTTTATCTGATCCATCACACTAATTTTAGCAGAATAATTATCATATGGGATTTTAACATAAAAATATATAAAAGTACTAAAGATACTTGTTAAGGAAATCATATACAAAAACAAAACTATGCTCTAAGAGACTCAAACATTTTAAAACAAGTAATTAGATATTAGAGCTAATCCACCCAGATAGTTTGAGAAGCCAGGGTAAAGGGATCTCTATCTGGTACTTACTACATGCTAATTGTATGTTATAAGGCCCTTACAACAGTCATCTAACTTATCAACTCATTTCAAAAATAGATGTGTAGACTTAAAGGGAGTACATGAATTGTCTAAAATCACAGAACTAAAAATCATAAAAGGCAGAGTTAAAATATGCCAACCTGCTACTCAATAGTTGTACAACTATTGGTTAACTTTATAATTTACTTCATTTCTGTGAAGTAACTAGATAATTTACTTCATTTCTGTTTGCCTCAGTATCCTATTCTATAAACTAAAATTAATAATTATACCTACCACAATGGGTTATTATAATAAGCAAAGCAATTAATAATTATAGAGCACTTAGAACATAAAAGTAGCACGTAGTAAATTTAAGTGTATAGGTCTCTAGCTCCATGTTTGCACCACTGAAAAAGTGAACACTGAATTCACATTAACGATGAGCAAATATTTGTACCACTAAATGATTATTTTATATAGATTTTTTCATTGCCTGCTGCAAGATTGACTGTATTCCTGTGCTTAATATTTTTTGGTTATTAACTTCATCAATTAAAAGGTAATGAATACTACATGTCAAAAGTGGTGTAATATTATTATTGCTATTTTTTAACACTAAATATAAGCCACTCATTTTTCTAAGCAATGTACAGAAAATGACAATGAGTGATTTAAGTATGAACTTTTGAAAAGCTAGAAAGCCAAGTTATATTATCAATATATTAAGAGAATTCAAAGAAATAAGTTTCAAAATTAGTTGAAGAATGAGATACTAACACTGTCTAATTGAACATTTGGCAGTAATGGAAATGTTCATTTCCTACTCTATCCAGTACGGGAGCCACAAGCCATATATAACTATTGGGCACTTGAAATGTGGGTATTGTGACTAAGGGACTGTATTTTGGATCTTTTATCATTTAATAATCGAAATACAAATAACTACATGTTATTAGCACAGCTCTAGATAGGAAGCAAGGGTGAGCCGATGCCACCCTGGAGGCTGACAGAGCCACGGAGGGAGGATAGGTTCTTGGTCATCCATTTCTATGGGAAGAAAGTGACCTTCTGAACCTAAGAAAGAAAAGAGATTGGCAGATTGGGTAAATGAAATTTACAGAAGCCTCAACTGAGAGTCTTTGATCCATACTGGGTGTGCTAAAAAGTAGAAAATTTACATAAAAACCTCAACTTCCAAATTCTCTGAAAAAAAATAGAAAATATGTAGACCAAATTAATTAACCTCTCTGAGGCATATTTTCTTCAGCTATAAAGTGCAGAAGCTAGATAAAAAGACATTATCTCACCCTGAAAGTCTACTTTATGATTACACATTATTCCGTTAGACATATTACTTTTTAAATTATATTTGTTTAGCACAGTTTTTATAGCAATTGTCTAGTAACTCCAAGGTCACACCTTCTCTCCTCAGAAAGTTTCAGACTGTTGACTAGCCAGCCATCTCATAAATATTTGCCTTGCTTAAGGGGAAAATCAGAAGTATAAATATATATTTCTGCTGAGAAAGTAAAAGAGCAGATCTCTTTCACTGTGGTTATTGTTATCTCATATATACATGATACGGAATAAGTTGGACTATTGCAGATGTCATTGCCTGAATGAGCTTGACTTTGTCATAAAACGTATAATTAATTTTTCAAATAACTGTTTACAACCCTAAAGCTGTACAAGTATATTAGGTTATCTTGGAATAAATTCTTCCTCTGACGTAGTGCCCTAGAATACTCTATTTGTCCTACATAGATGAGCATTCTACCCCAAAACAGTAGTTTATTTACTAAGTCTGCTGTAATACCAGGAAGACATGTATTTGACAATAAATATTTAGATAATAAATGGACTTTATTTTCAAGGTGTTTATTCCTTCTGATTACTGATTTATAATAATGATTTGCAAATGCTTATTCAATAAGAGCTCCATGGAATTTAGAAATAATGCCTGCAAAATGCATAATAAATGTCAAATCTCAAACATAAAAAACACCTAAGTTTTATGCTGTTTGGTTTGACTATATTTTTCTGTTAGGCTTTTAAAAATCTAGAGCTGTTAAAATAATTTGACCACTTCTCTGTTTTGGATAATTTAAGCCCTATATTTTTTTCTTTAGGATTACTTGGTTTTCTGAGAATTAAATCTTCCTTTGAAGTTATATAAATTCTATAAGGATTTAAAATACCATAGAATCACTTCTTGGCCTTTTAGCTAAGATCAAGTATAGTAAAATACCACAGATTGTTCACAGCATTATTTTAAAATGATTACAACATAGATATATTTTGGTAATGTATAGTATCAAGTAAATGAAGTAAATCATTAAAACATACAAATCTATGATGTAAAAATTTATCTTTTACCACAAATTTATTCTTGTGTCACATAGATCTTTTTTCTGATATTATTTATTGATAAATGTTGTATTCTAAGCAACAGTGATTATTTCTGAACCATAAATTTTTTAGATGCTAAGTTATTTTGTCACCTCGATCAGTTCTGACTTCATACTCCAACACTTATACATAATATTTTGAAACAGTATTTGTTATAAAGTAATTGCCTAGTACTGAAAAAAAAGAAAATGTATGCTACCTTTGCATAACTCTGTATCTTCTTTTAATTCTGTAATTTCATCAATTCCCTAGTTTTTATTTATATTGTTTACATGTTATAAGTTTCTTCAAAGAACTATACCTTAGGAGTGAGTATTTTAATGTGCATTTTCAAATATTAGTATTTTTGCTAGGTCAGACAATGCTAGAATAATGCCCAACCCATCTATATTCTCTAATTCTAGAATTAAAAAATTCAAGAAATATTGAGGCAATATTTTTACTCACAATAATAATCTAGGGAAGATTAGGAAATCAAAGTTAAGACTAAGAAAAGGAGAAAAAGAAAACTAAACACATTAAAAACAGAAAAAGATTTACCTGCTTTGAAAAGCAAGAAAGGTTTTGAGGGATAAGTGTCATTTATGTCAGATTTTGAGTAACATAGGATTTTGATAAAGAAGGGACATAGATCAAGAGGGTAGATTAAAGTTAATGTCTAGATATTTTAAATAATGGCTGGATTTAATTGCAGGAAATAGATACTGAAGGTTTTTAATTTACAGGAACATGGATTATGTTTCTTAACTGTAATTAAGAGTCTAGTTCTCAAACTTTAGCAAACAGCAGAATTATCTGAAGACATTTTGAATCACATCATCTGGCCTCACCCCAGTGCTTCTGATTCGGGGCCTCTGAATTTGCTTTTCTGACTAGTTCCCAGATGATACTGACATTTATGGATTGAGATTGTTATTGGTGATCTAGAGTAAAACTTTTCCCTTAGTAGTTTCCTCCTGCCTTCCAGGTAAGGGAGTCAAATAATATTAAACTATTTTTTTTTCTATTAGCAGGTAACTCGTATATGGAAACTCTAGAATGAAAACTCCTGGAGGAAAATATATACAAATTCACAAAATTAAACCTTTAATCAAGTAAATAAATGATAGCAACTGGAGTAAGAAATGCTGGAAACTATAATACTATTTTACCTGTATCATCAGATGGCAGAAAACAGAAATTCGTGCAGATGGTTTAAAAAGAGTATTTAATGAAGGGATAGTTATAGACATATGGACATAGTTGAAAGGTGGCTGGAAGCCAGTGCCACAACTAGGTGTCAAGGGTAAAGCGGAAACTATTGCCAGAGTCTGTGAAGAGCTGGAGTATGAGTCAGAGACTGGTCCTAGAAAGGAGTTGGAGTTTTCTTTGAGGGATGCAGATGCTATCAGAGAAGTGCTGAAGCTAGGAAGGGATAGAAAGAAATGTCCCAGCATCTCTGTTCCCTTGTACTCCAGTCTTCTATTGGTTCCTCCTTTTGGCTAAAACCAACCAGAAGCCAGTGTTCGAAGGTAACCCTGGAGGAGGTGGCCAGTGTGAGCAATTTCTGGGAGCACAAATAAGTTTTCAGAAGCCTGAAGACTATAAGTAAGGGACCTGGTTCTACCTTCCCTTGTATTATTGTTAAGCCTTGTTTCCAGTTCTCTTTTATGCCTTCGTATTTGGGGAGCAACAGGCTGAGCAACGAGGAGCATAGGGATAAGATAAGCAGTCTAATTGTTTGCTTACTAGGGACTCAAGTGGTTTTAGAGCCTCTTTATCAATGGGGCAAAAGTTCAAATACTCCTACTACAGCAGTTTCTTAAGCATAAGCACTCATAACTCAAAAATGCTGTTAAAAGCCTGTTGTTTGCTCTGAATATAAGGAGATAAATGACTGTCCAATTCAAGCTGCACAGGGACGATTTGCTCTTTCTTTCTGAGTTGACTTCTAAGGCCCTGAGGCTGTTGTATAAATAGCAAGAAGGCAATAAGAGCTTAGCTGTCCCACCATCAGAGAGGAAGAACCTTTTAGAAGGTAGTTTGATGTGATAAATACCAGCACTATTTTATAATTCTCGGTCACAAACAAGAGATTGACTTTATTGTCTCAGTTATTTTCGGATCCCTTCCTGTAGTCTCTCCAGAATTTCGGAAGCAAGAACAGAGGCAGAATTCATTGCCTAGTGATAGCAATAAGACAATATGTGACATTCAAAATGATAGAAGTATCTCAATTGTCTCTTCTTAAGTCCTATGACTTTTCTATACACATCCTAAGTATAAGGCAAAAGAAGTAAATATTTTTAACCCCAAATGCCACATGTTTAACTCACTCTGCATTTCTCCTGTGTAATTTATTCTGCTGAAACCTTTTCTTATTCTGTTTCTGCTTATTAAAATATGTAAAATTTTGTCTCAAATACTTAGCCTTTCTATGAATCCTTTGATTCTTTCACCCCGAAGCTTGACTACCCAGAGCACAATGTTACTTTTAAGCTACTTTCATTTTACCTTTTATATTATAGTTAAAAGTAACTAAATATTTTATATTCTCAATTTGAAGTACCTTCTACTACTTACTGCATGATTTATAGAGAAATATTTGTATGGGCCTTGAACATGGTATATCTGAATAGCGGTATGAGTGTCTAAGTTATTTAATTTAGGGTCATTAATCTCTCCAGTATCATCTGTAAAATGATTAGTCTAACTTGCTTCAAGGTATTATGTTGAGGTTCAATTGAATAAACGGTGGTTAAAATGAGCAAATGGAATAGTAGACTATGTTCTATTACTTATTTTTAGTGTCTTTTTCATGGTAGGAAACCAGAAAGTTTGTATTAAATTAAACAGAATTGGAAGTTCACAGAAAACTAGACAGGAATTTAAAATCCTTAATTCTCTTGAGTGCATAAAGAGGAAAGGAGAGGGAAAAAATATTTTGACATTTTCTTCATGATTACAAAGCTGAGGTAAAACATATACATGTATACTTGTGTACATATGTATGCAAAGCTTGTTTCAAAAAACAGTTTGAAAATGTTTTGCAAAATGAATAAGAAATATCAATTTGTACCAACAGAATAGTAAGATGAAAGAGGTAAGGCACAGAGGTCAAAGTAAAATTGGGTATGGAAAGTGAAATAAAATCTAGATTCCAATATTACGAGAGTCAAACATGAGGGGGAGGAAATAAAGATGAATTGGCAAGAGAAGCACAACTATTTTTGGACTGAATCCAAAGAAAAAAATTCATCCTTTAGCCTCTTTTAAGAAGATGATGTATCTTAATGTGGTGAACAGTGACATTTTTAGAGTAAATATGCAATATGGTTGGCTATTTCCATCCATAAAAGTGGAGGGCACTGTGCCAAAGCATAGCTCTGTAAGCCTGTACTACAGGAGATCATTATTATTGAGATATGTGACTTTCTCAGGGTAGCTTAATCAAAAGACACATTTTAAAATATCCAAGAAAAAGGGACTGTGTATTTTTCAGAAAATTCACCATAAATTCCGTTGCTCTTAACTGAGCTTTTGATTACTACTGTTAAGTGGTTAATGTGATGGCAAGTACCCTGTTCCTTCTATAAGACCATTTGATTTAGCAGTCAGTCAAGCAGAGGCTATAATTGGTAGGTTCTGATAGATACCTGAATTTCAGGCCATCAGAGCTCTTAAAATCAAGTGAGAAGGTTGATCTCAATACAGTTAATGAATTCTATAAATATCATGTTAAAAAATTAACATCAAACTGTTAAGAGTATTATATGAGATTGTTGGAGCAGAGAGGGCTGTAAGATATTTTTTATTTATAGATTTTGTAGTTTTTAAAAGACTTTTTACAGTATAATGCATTGCTTTAATACAAAAAAAAAAAAGGAACTATAGAACCCTAGAGCAAGTCAAAACTAAAAATAGTAATTCTGAGTTTTCTGCACAACCAACTTAATGTCTGATAGAGGGCTTCATATTCTCATCCATAAATCAGTGGTTGACAATTCACTAGTAGAATGACACATTTTGGAAATTCAACCTATGTATTATCTTCTTGTAATTCACAATATACATGACTATATTAAACCTTTGAAGTTTTAAATTAAAGAATCATTTTGGACTTTGTTTAATCCACAAGAGTTAGAAGTGAGCAGGACATGCCTTCTAAGGGACATCTGAAAATGTTTGTGTATGAAGGGGATATTTGGTGGCCACAAGATTGGATGGACATGGCTGATATTTAGTGAGCTGGGACCAGGGATGCTAGAAATGCTACAGTATCAGACAAATTCACAAGACAAATCTATCATAGTGCTTAAAATACCGACCACTTACAGAAATATTTTTTAAAAAACTTATTTAACATGAAACAGTATTTTGTAGCATTTTTATTATGTAGTGTAGAAGGATGATTATTTGAAATTTATATTTTACTCTAAAGTCATAGATTCCAGCATATACCTCCCTTCTTAATATTCCACTTTGTTGTTTTAAAGATAGCTCAAAGTTGATGTGTCTAATATAGAAATGCAGATTTCCACTACCCGCCAAAATTTCCACTTTCCCAAATCAGAATATTTTTTATGTTGATAAATGGAACTTTCAGGTATTTATTTGTTCAAGACAGAAACCATGAGCCTAAATTTTTGTTTATACCCCATAGCTTTTTTAGTCCATTCCACCTATAAAATGTATTTTAACTCTTTATTTCTAAAACCATGAAAGGTAAAAACCTGAAGTGAAGGTATAATATAAAACATAAAACTAGAATTATTAAAAGTAGAGATTTTTTTCCTTTAAAGAAGACAAAATGGAGAATAGAAATGAATAATACTGAATTAGAAAAATGAAGCTCTGAATTTACAAAATAGAGAGTGAACTAAAGTTGGAAAATGATTGACTGAACTACTAGAACAGCCAGCCAACTATGGCGTCTCTGTATCTCCCCCCGCAACCCGCCCGCCCACACACACACACCCACACACACATTTACATACTCTTTTGCTCAGAGCCAGGCTACTAGACTTACCTGTGATCTGCAGATACAGAGTTTTGTCTGGTGAGCAAGGGTCATCAGAAAAGCCTTTCCCCTGCTCCTCCCTTCTAAGAAATTTCAGATGCAGCTGGAGGAAATTAAACTTTTCAGAGCAGAGGGGAAAGCCATCTATCTGCTGATTGTTTTTATTTTATTTTTAATTGTGTTCTAATTTCATTGTCATTTTAACTCCAATCTTTTCTTAATTACTTTGTTTTTTATCCCCTGTTGACCTATTTTTACCTCTGCTCTCCTATCTAATTCCTAACATTTAAAAAACTTATTTCAACACTTCTGTGATTCTTTGCTCTATTTCCCATGAAGATAAAAAGAGGACTCACAGAGCAAGATTTGTATACATATCTTAAAATGTGTGTATTTGTAAACATCTTAATATTTTCCTTTATTTTTTAAAATTAAATTTGATGGAAATAAGATATCCGTTTTCCCAGCTGTATTGATATATAATTGACATACAACTTTATGTAAGTTTAAAGTGTAAAACATGTTGATTTAATACATTTATGTATTGCAAAATGATCACCACTATAGCATTAGCTAACATCTCCATTCCATCACATAAAGGCCATTTCTTTTTCGTGGTGAGAACGTTTAAGATCTACTCTCATGACACCTTTCAAATATATGATGCAGTATTATCAGGTATAATCACCATGCTGTACATGAGATCCTCAGAACTTGTTAATCTCATAGCT
>NW_011888806.1:6400895-6403179 GCF_000151845.1 Pteropus vampyrus | reverse complement strand
GATGATTATTTGAAATTTATATTTTACTCTAAAGTCATAGATTCCAGCATATACCTCCCTTCTTAATATTCCACTTTGTTGTTTTAAAGATAGCTCAAAGTTGATGTGTCTAATATAGAAATGCAGATTTCCACTACCCGCCAAAATTTCCACTTTCCCAAATCAGAATATTTTTTATGTTGATAAATGGAACTTTCAGGTATTTATTTGTTCAAGACAGAAACCATGAGCCTAAATTTTTGTTTATACCCCATAGCTTTTTTAGTCCATTCCACCTATAAAATGTATTTTAACTCTTTATTTCTAAAACCATGAAAGGTAAAAACCTGAAGTGAAGGTATAATATAAAACATAAAACTAGAATTATTAAAAGTAGAGATTTTTTTCCTTTAAAGAAGACAAAATGGAGAATAGAAATGAATAATACTGAATTAGAAAAATGAAGCTCTGAATTTACAAAATAGAGAGTGAACTAAAGTTGGAAAATGATTGACTGAACTACTAGAACAGCCAGCCAACTATGGCGTCTCTGTATCTCCCCCCGCAACCCGCCCGCCCACACACACACACCCACACACACATTTACATACTCTTTTGCTCAGAGCCAGGCTACTAGACTTACCTGTGATCTGCAGATACAGAGTTTTGTCTGGTGAGCAAGGGTCATCAGAAAAGCCTTTCCCCTGCTCCTCCCTTCTAAGAAATTTCAGATGCAGCTGGAGGAAATTAAACTTTTCAGAGCAGAGGGGAAAGCCATCTATCTGCTGATTGTTTTTATTTTATTTTTAATTGTGTTCTAATTTCATTGTCATTTTAACTCCAATCTTTTCTTAATTACTTTGTTTTTTATCCCCTGTTGACCTATTTTTACCTCTGCTCTCCTATCTAATTCCTAACATTTAAAAAACTTATTTCAACACTTCTGTGATTCTTTGCTCTATTTCCCATGAAGATAAAAAGAGGACTCACAGAGCAAGATTTGTATACATATCTTAAAATGTGTGTATTTGTAAACATCTTAATATTTTCCTTTATTTTTTAAAATTAAATTTGATGGAAATAAGATATCCGTTTTCCCAGCTGTATTGATATATAATTGACATACAACTTTATGTAAGTTTAAAGTGTAAAACATGTTGATTTAAGACATTTATGTATTGCAAAATGATCACCACTATAGCATTAGCTAACATCTCCATTCCATCACATAAAGGCCATTTCTTTTTCGTGGTGAGAACGTTTAAGATCTACTCTCATGACACCTTTCAAATATATGATGCAGTATTATCAGGTATAATCACCATGCTGTACATGAGATCCTCAGAACTTGTTAATCTCATAGCTGGAAGTTTGTACCCTTTGACCATTATGTCCCCAATTCTCTTACCCTTTAGCCCCACATGACCACAGCTCTGTTTCTCTGAGTTCGGTTTTTTTAGAATCCACATATAAATAATATACCTTATTTGTTAAAAGTTACAATTTTTATTAATAAATAATTTACTAAATGCCAACATTTAGAGAATAAATGGAAATTTTAGAATGTTATTTTTATAATGAGCTCATTTTTATAAAACATGTGTACATACTCGATAGTCATATCTCTGGAGAGTGAAAATATGAAAATATTTTTTAAACCATCTTTATACATAGCATTTTACAATGAACATATGTTACTATTGTAATTTGCAAAATAAATGAGTATATTTTAATGTTTCAATTATTCCTTTGGGGACCAGATAACAAGTATATCATAGAGATAATGTCAGTTGAAAGGTACTCTGTCCACAGGAAGTTCTCCATCCAGACAGAGAGGGCCAGTTGCAAACACTTTTTTCACGTGGATGGTGCAAAATTTATTAAACTATCATTGTATTGATAGGCATTTATGTTGATTGATATAATTTCTGCCACCGCATTTCTTTGGTGACTATCTTTACCCACATTTATTTGTGTATATAATATGGATAAATGTCAGGGATGAAGTCTTGGAGGTGGAATTGCTGAGTCAAGGGATATAAAATTTTAATTTTTGAGATGTTGCCAAATTGTTTCCCAAGTTTTACTGATTTCCATTATAGAATTATTAAATTCATTTTTCTTCTAATTAAAAAATATTTTCAATTACAATTGACATATAATATATACTGGTTTCAGATATACAACATAGTGATTAGACATTTATTTAACTTATGAAGTGATCACCCTGATAATTCTAGTACCCATTTGACACCATACATATTTACAGTATTATTGACTATATTCCTTATGCTGAACTTTAAAT
>NW_011888806.1:6392971-6400845 GCF_000151845.1 Pteropus vampyrus | reverse complement strand
TTCATGCATTTGTCTATCAGTGGATACTTAGGTTGCTTCCATATCTTCTTGGCTATTATAAATAATGCTGTACTGAACATAGGGTTGCATATGTCTTTTAGAATTAGTGTTTTTAATTTCTTCAGAGAGATACTAAGAAGTGAGATTCCTGGGTCATATGGTAGTTCTAGTTTTAATTTTTTGAGGAACCTCCATACTATTTTCTATAATGGTTCCACCATTTATAATCCCACCAACAGTATAGGAGAGTCCCTTTTTTCTCCACATCCTTGCTGACACTCATTGTTTACTGATTTATTGATGATAGCCATTCTGACTGGTATGAGGTAGTATTTCAGTATGGTTTTAATTTGCATTTCCCTGATTAGTTATGATGGGAGCATCTTTTCATATATCTGATAGCCATCTGTATGTTCTCTTTAGAGAAACACCTATTTAGGACCTCTGCCAATTTAAAAAAAAAAATTTTTTTTTTGGTGTTGTATTTGTTTCTTATATATTTTGGACATTAACTCATTACTGGATATATAAATGGCAAATATCTTCTGTTATTCAATAGGTTGTATCTTTGTTTTATTGATGGTTTCCTTCACTGTGCAAAAACTTTGGTTCGATGTAGTCCCATTTGTTTATTTTGCCTTTTGTTTCCCTTGCCCGAAGAGAAATATCTGAAAAAAAAAATATTAGTAAAGGTGTCAAAGGGTGATATCAAAGAGCTTGTGTTTTCTTCTAGGAGTTTTATGGTTTTTGTCTTATATTTAAATCTATAATGCATTTTGAATTTATTCTTGTATATGATGTAAAAAAGTGATCCAGTTTTAGTTTTTTGAGTATATCTGTCTAATTTTCCCAACACCACTGTTGAAGATACTGTCTTTACCTCATTCTTGCCTCTTTTATCATACCTGAGTCCCTCATTCCATTTGCCTTCGACTCTCAACTTCCGCTTTCATACCCTATCCCATTCCAACTCATGTGAATTTTCCAGCAGGCCATTTTTCTTTTCCTTCAGATTTCTTTAACTCTCGCAGGCAATTCTACATTCCTCGACTCACCCATTCTCCCATTTTCATCCCCCCAACATGCCTACATTCTTCACTCCACCTGTTTCACAGCCCACTTCCAGCCAGTTTTCCCCATCTCTCATCCTCACCCTAGACACTCTGGCCCACTACAGAAGGGCTGTAAAATTAATTGACTATATTGACATGAGTTTCTGGGTGCTCTATTCTGTTCCACTGATCTATGTGTCTGTTTTTATGCCAGATCAGTGCTGTTTTGATTATTGTAGACTCTTAGTATAGTTTGACATCAAATAGCATAATAGCTCCAACTTTGTTCTTTCTCAAGATTCTTTTGGCTATCAGGGTCTTTTTTGGTTCTGTATACATTTTAGGATTATTTGTTCTAGTTCTGTAAAAAAATGCCATTCATGTTTTGAGAAGGATTACATTGACTCTCTAGATTGCTTTGAGTACTATGGGCATTTTAATGATGTTAATTCTTGCTACCTATGAACACAGTATGTATATTTTTTTTATTCGTATCTTCTTCAGTTTCTTTCTTTAATGTCTTATAGTTTTCTGAGTACAGGTCTTTTAACTCATTAGTTAAATTTATTTCTAGGAATTTTATTATTTCTGATGTAATTATAAATGAAATTGTTTTCATATTTTCTCTTTATAATAGGTTGTTATTGATGTATAAAAATGCAACTGACTTCTGAATATTAATTTTGTATCCTGCTACTTTGCTGAATTTGTTCTAATAGTTTTTAGATGACCTCTTTAGGGTTCTCTATAGTATTGTGTCATCTACAAATGATGACAATTTTACTTCTTCCTTTCCACTTTGGATGCCTTTTTCTTTTCTGATTGCTGCAGCTAGGACTTCCAATACTGTGTAGAATAGAAGTGGTGAAAATGGACATCCTCGTCTTGTTCCTGATCTTAAGGAAAACTTTTAGCTTTTCACTCTTGAGTATGTTAGCTATGTGTTTGTCATATATGACCTTTATTATGTTGAGGTAAGTTTTCTCTATTCCTATTTTGCTGAGCACTTTTATCATAAATAAATGCTGGATTTTGTCTAATGCTTTTTCTTCATTTATGATTTTTATCTTTCATTTTGTTTATGTGATATATCATGTTAATTGATTTGTGGTTATTGAACCAAACGTGCATCCCAAGAATAAATCCTACTTGGTGTATGATCTTTTTGATGTATTGCTGAAATCAGTTTGATAACATTTTGTTGAGGGTTTTGGCATCTATGTTCATCAAGGATATTGGCCTATAATTTTTTTTTTTTTTATCATGTCTTTTTCTGGTTCCAGAATCATGGTAATTGTAGCCTTGTAAAATGAACTTGGGAGCCTTCTCTCCTCTTGAATTTTTTGCAAGTTTGAGAAAGATGGGAGTTAATTTTTTGAGTGTTTTGTAAAATACACCTATGAAGTCATCTGGTCCAGGACTTTTGTTTCTGGGGAGTTTTTTAATTACTGATTCAGTTTCATTGGTGGTTATCAGTCTGTTCAGATCTGTTTCTTTTTAATTCACTATCAGAAGATTGTATGTTTCTAGAAATTTATCTCTTTCTTAGAAGTTGTCCAATTTGTTGGCACATAATTGTTCATAGTATTTTCTTATAATCATTTGTATTTCTAAGATGTCAGTTGTGATTTTGCCTCTTTCATTTTTGTTTTATTTATTTGGATGGGTTCTCTCTTTTCATAGATGTGTTTGGTTAAAGGTTTAAAAAAATTTTTTTTCAAGAACCAGCACTGATTTCATTGATCTTTTGTATTTTTTAATTAAAATTATTGGGGTTACATTAGTTAATAAAATCAAGTAGATTTCAAGTACACAGTTCAATAATGCATCATATATATATCACATTGTGTGTTCACTGCCCAAAGTTAAAATTTCCTTTCATCATCATATATTTGACCCCTCTTTTGTATAGTATTTTGGACTCTATTTTTTTAATTTCCATTCTGATCTTTATTATTTCATTTCTACTACTCACTTTGGATTTCGTTTGTTCTTTTATGAGTTTCTTTAAATGTAAGGTTAGATTGTTTGAAAGTTTTCTTATTTCTTGAGGTAGGCCTGTATTGCTATGAATTTCCTTTTCAAACTGATTTATCTGTGTCTCATAGATTTGGGATAATTGCGTTTTTATTTTCATTTGTCTCAAAGTATCTTGATTTCTTTCTTGATCTCGTTAACTATTTATTTAGTAGCATGATTTAGCCTCCATGTGTTTGAGTGTTTTTTAGTTTTCTTTTTGTAATCGATTTCTAGATTCATACTATAGTGATTAGAGAAGATGCTTGATTTTAATCTTAAATTTATTGAGACTTTTTTGTGGCCTAACATGTCTATTCTGGAAGATGTTCCATGTGCACTTGAAAAAAAAATGTATATTCTGCTGCTTGTCTGTGAAGTGTTCTAAAAATATCAATTATATCCTTCTGTCTAATGTGTCATTTAAAGCCACTGTTTCTTTGGTGATTTTCTGTCTGGATGATCTGTCCACTGATGTCAAATTGGTGTTAAACTCTCCTGCTGTTATGGTATAACTGTCAATCTCTCCCTTTATGTCTGTCAATATTTGCTTTATATATTTACGTGCTCGTACATTGGGTGTGTAAATGTTTGCAAGATTTATATCCTCTTATTGGATTAATCTCTATGATTATGAAATGTTTTTGTCTTGTATTATAGCCTTTGTTTTAAAATGCATTTAAAACGCATTTTAAAACAAAGTATTACAACCCTTCCCCCCTTTTTTCAAATTTCTGTTTGCATGAAGTGTTTTTTCCATCCTTTTACTTTCAGTCTGTGTGTATCTTTTGATATGAAGTGGGTCTCTTGTAGGCAGCATATGTATAGGTCTTGTTTTTTAATCCATTTTGTCACCCTATGTCTTTTGATCAAAGCATTTAGTTTATTTTCATTTAAAGTAATTGATAGGATGCAATGATTGCCATTTTATTAATTTTTTTTTTCTGATTGTTTTTGTAGTTCTCTGTTTCTTTCTTATGCCCTTGCTCTCTTCTTTTGCATATTGATGACTTTCTATACTGTCGTGTTTGGATTCTTTTCTCTTTATTTCTTGTATATGTCTTGTAGATTTTTGGTTTGTAGTTGCCATTTGCTTCACGTATACCAAGCTATGTTTATAGCAGTCTGTTTTATGTTGGTGGTTCATTAATTTCAAACACATTATAAAATCACGACATTTTTTACTCACCCCTCCATGTTTATGGTTTTACTTCTCTTGTGTGTGTTTGTGTATATCCCTTAATTTACTGTTATAATTACACATGATCTTTCTACTTTTGACTTTTAACCTTTGTACAAGCTTTATCATTAGCTGATCTGCTGCTTTTATTATGTGTTTGCCTCTTTCAGAGATTTTTTTTTTTTATTTCCTGTATATATTTTTTTAATTGTTGATCTTTCTTCTTAAAGAAGTCCCTTTTACTTTTAACACCAATTTTAGAGGAGATGCACTCCTTTGACTTCTTATTGTCTGGGAAACTATCTCACCTTTGATTCTAAATGATAAGCTTACTAGACAGAGTAATCTTTGTTGTAGGTCCTTGCTTTTCATCACTTTGAATATTTTGTGCCACTCCCTTCTGGCCTGCAAAGTTTCTGTTGAGAAATCAGCTGACAGTCTTATGAGTGCTCCCTTCTAAGTAATTACCTGCCTTTCTTGCTGCTTTTAGGATTCTCTCTTTTGTCTTTAACCTTTGGCATTTTAATAATGATGTGTCTTGGTGTGGAACTCTTTGGATTTATCTTGTTTGAGACTCACTGTGTTTCCTGGACTTGTGTATATGTTTCCTGTACCAAGTTAATAAAGTTTTTGGTTATTATTTCTTCAAAGAGGTTTTCTGTCTCTTGCTCTCTCTGTCCTTCTTCTGCTACCATATAATGCAAATGTTGGTATGCTTGATATTGTCCCAGAGTTCCCTTAAACCGTCCACATTCTTTAAAATTCTTTTTTTTTCTTTTTACTATCCTGATTGGGTGTTTTCTGCTACCTTCTCTTCCAGATCATGAATTCTATCCTCTCCTTCATCTAATCAGATGTCAATTCTCTCTAATGTATTCTTCATTTCAGTTATTGTAGTCTTCATTTCTGACTGGTTCTTTTTTATGGTTTCTATTTCTTTGTTGAGGTTCTCACTGCGTTCTCCTATTCTTTCCTTAATTTCTTTGATCATCGTTTTAACCAGTGTTTTGAACTCTATCTGGTAGACTGCTTGTTTCCATTTTGTATAGTTGTTTTTCTAGAGTTTCTTCCTGTTCTTTCACTTGGGATATGTTTCTTTGTCTTCTCTTTTTGGCTGACTCCCAGTGTTTGTTGGATCTGCTACATCTTTCAGTCTTGTCAGAGTGGCCTTATTTAGCAGGTGTCCTGTGAGGCTCAGTGGTGCAGTCTCCCTGTTCACCTGATCCGGGTGCTCCAAGAGTGTCTCCTGTATGAATTGCTTATGCCCTCTTGTTGTCCTTGAGTCACATCAGTGGGTGGGGATGACTCTCTTGTTGACGGGTTATGAGGTCTGGCCATGAATACAGTGGATAAGCTGCTGTGCAGGTGCTGACCTCATAGAGCAAGAGTTGCTTTAGCAGGGCTCTGGTGCCAGCTGAATCTGCCCTTTAAGTATGTTGTTTGTGGAGCTGTTTGGATGGTATTCTGGTTTAGTCTGAAGCCAACTACTGGGTGTGTTTATTCAGAGCCTCTTTGGAGGAGCTCTGGTGTAGGCCAAGGTCGGCTGCCATTTTTGTCTGGCCTAGGGGCCACCTGGTGGGAGCTATAAAGTGATCTGTGATTGGTGGCCACTTCTACTGGATTTAGAGGCTCTTTGGAGAGGCTATGCTGCAACCTGAGGCCAGCTGCCACTAGTGCCAGATTTGGGACCCTTTGATGGGCACCACAATATGAGCTGAGGTCAGCTGCCACTTGTGCCAGGTTTGTGGCCACTTAGTTGAAGCTACATTCCAAGTTAACACTGGCCATGGCTTATGACAGTCTTGGGGTCACCCGATGTGAGTTACAATGCACATTGAAGCCAGTTGCCACTTATGCTGGGCTGGGAGCCATTTAGCAAGATATACAGTCTGCAGCATGATGCATGGTAGGCTGCTTATGAGGAAAAGCCACTGGAAGCAGCTTGGGCTTGGCACATGAATTTGGTGGGGTAGGGTCTCAGGCCACTACAGCGGAGCAAATCAGATTTGATGTCTTTCTCAGCCTGCCAGTTGGGTAGAAGCTTAACACATGAGCAATGGCAACTTTCCCTGGAGAGAGCTGCATTGACCTCTGCCCCTCCAGCTCTTGCTCTGAAGCTAGTCAGTTCAGTTCCTTCCTCTATGTCTCTGGCACTTTTATAACTGCTGTTCCTGCACTGGAGCCCAGAGTGAGTGAGTCTGTGAGCGAGAGAGTCTGTGATTGGGCCCCTCAAGAGAAACACACCTGGGACTCCAGTAGCCCTCTGTCTTACTAGGATGCAATCCCCACTGTTTTTCACAGCCAGATGTTATAGGGACTCCTCTTCCTGGCACTCACCCTGGGATGCAATGCTGGGTGTTGGGCCAGGAGCCCTCACTTCTCAGAGGGGATCTCCACAGTTGAGAGATTCCTCTTGATTTTTAATTGCAACACCTGTGCATGTGGGACATGCCTGTTCTGCATTTCTGCCTCTTCTACCAATCTTGTCAAGGCGTTTCCTTTAAAGCCTTAGTTATAGAATTTCTCTTTAGTTAATCACTGAGTTGGTTCTCAGTGATGGTTGCTTTGTAATTTAGTTGTTATTTTGATGTGGTAGGAGAAGCTGAGCTCAGCATTTACCTACTCCACCATCTTGAATGGGTATCTGACCCAGTTGCAAGTATTAACACAAGGAGAATTTATTGTTTCTATGTGCATGAGCAGTACAGATCATCCTTGTTAAATAAGTGAAATTTATTGCTGGTGTCATAAATTTTCATTACATTTCATTTACGGGAAAGAAATATATAGTAAAGATAAAACATTGCTTTTGAATTCTCTATAAATGAAAGACAACATTCTGTTTCCTGAGGAACTTGTAAAGAGTATATAATAGTCTATGTTTTAAGTGAGAGGTTTAAAACAGTAGCTAATGTTTTTCAGCCAGGACTACAAATATGCAATTAGCATGTTAGAAAGGGACAAGGCAAAAAAACAAAAACAAAATCAAAAACAAAATTCATGTGAATAGAGTAAAATTCTTAAAAATATATCTTTATTCCAGATGTAGTTGAAGTAATTTATTATCCTCATTAAGCAGCATAAATAATGAAATGTTATAAACAATAATTAATAATAATGGAATAAAGATCATACATTCTTTATTTGGTTTTCAAATGTAAATATTTCTTTTAATTGTGGATTAACATTTGATTAAGTTAAAACTGTTGGATCAGCAAACATAAAATAAGACAAATTCATCCTTGCATATTTTCCTGCTTTTTATTTTAAGTTAATCACATAAACTCTATCTTATGTCTCTGTTAAAATAACTGTCAACGGAAAATACAGATGACTTAGGAGTAATGTTTCTTTAAGGGAATGAATAGAAAGAGGTGATTTACATATCTTTCTATGGTCAGGAAGAGGATATAGTGAGGACAAAACTAGAGCTGGCCAAAAGACAACTTCAAATATTAGGTTGATCAGTGAAACACAAACAGGCTAACTTTAGGAACACCTGTAGCTTTAAATATTATGATTTCTTCGTTCCACCTCAGAATTCTTTCCATATCCTTTAAGCACAAAATAGGATCAGTTCTATGCAAAAATTTTAATAGTACATGACATTTTGTTATTTTCTTATT
>NW_011888806.1:6387906-6392921 GCF_000151845.1 Pteropus vampyrus | reverse complement strand
TTTGAATTCTCTATAAATGAAAGACAACATTCTGTTTCCTGAGGAACTTGTAAAGAGTATATAATAGTCTATGTTTTAAGTGAGAGGTTTAAAACAGTAGCTAATGTTTTTCAGCCAGGACTACAAATATGCAATTAGCATGTTAGAAAGGGACAAGGCAAAAAAACAAAAACAAAATCAAAAACAAAATTCATGTGAATAGAGTAAAATTCTTAAAAATATATCTTTATTCCAGATGTAGTTGAAGTAATTTATTATCCTCATTAAGCAGCATAAATAATGAAATGTTATAAACAATAATTAATAATAATGGAATAAAGATCATACATTCTTTATTTGGTTTTCAAATGTAAATATTTCTTTTAATTGTGGATTAACATTTGATTAAGTTAAAACTGTTGGATCAGCAAACATAAAATAAGACAAATTCATCCTTGCATATTTTCCTGCTTTTTATTTTAAGTTAATCACATAAACTCTATCTTATGTCTCTGTTAAAATAACTGTCAACGGAAAATACAGATGACTTAGGAGTAATGTTTCTTTAAGGGAATGAATAGAAAGAGGTGATTTACATATCTTTCTATGGTCAGGAAGAGGATATAGTGAGGACAAAACTAGAGCTGGCCAAAAGACAACTTCAAATATTAGGTTGATCAGTGAAACACAAACAGGCTAACTTTAGGAACACCTGTAGCTTTAAATATTATGATTTCTTCGTTCCACCTCAGAATTCTTTCCATATCCTTTAAGCACAAAATAGGATCAGTTCTATGCAAAAATTTTAATAGTACATGACATTTTGTTATTTTCTTATTCTGGACATCCCTTTAATTAATCAGCACATTAATTCTTCCTCATTCTTTCTAATAGCTATATAATATTGCCCAGTATATAGAAGTAATGAATTTATATTTCATTGTTTTTTATTCTTAGGAATTTAGACTATTTCCATTTGATTACTATTTTTATGGTGAAAAAAATGTGTTTGTGTATACATACATATACATATACATGCACATGGATAGCTATACATACTGTGTGTATATATATATGTGTGTGCATGTACATATATATGTATAATATGTATATTTGCACTTGAGTTATTAAATCTACAAAGAAAATTCATAAATTCATAAATATAGAATAAATGTGTATATGTATACATGTATATAATATGAAAGTATAAGTATATATGTAATGTATGTCTATATACTCACATAGTGAGCAATTATATCTATAAGAATCATTATTAAAAGTAGAATTTTTATGCTGACGGATATACATACTTTAAATTTTAGAAACTTTACACAGTTAAATTGCTTTAGATCCTATGTTCGCGGTCACGCATAGAAAGACCTGCTTCACTCCATGATTAAACAAAGGAAACAAGCAAAAAACTCCAGTTTTGTTCTAATATTTTATGGCTTCAAATTTTATGTTTGATTCTTCGATGAAGGTTGAATTTTTGTGGAGAAAGGAATGAGAAAGGAATACAAATTTACAGTGAGAAAATCAAGGTTTAAATAGTGAAATATGATTTGCTAATGGTCACGGAGCTGCAGATATCTAGGACAATGGTAAACAAAGACTGTGTGAGAATATCTTACTAACAAAAAAATACATTTAAAAATAATAGCATTAATATTTCCCATGTTCTAGATATTTTGGTTGTTCGTTTATTTTAATCCTTTAGTCCAAAGAATCTTTTGTCTTTTTAGAAGTACTGATTTTTGAGGCTTAGTTAATACACTAATAGTCAAACAATAACATTCAATAAAGAGTCAAACAGAACTCATGACTTGACTCACCAGAAAGAGCTAATGTCCCTCACCACTCACTCTGTACTGTGCATTGTGGGAAAGGATATAATCCTAAATTATATCCAAAATACTAGCAGAGTCTAGAACTCAAAGAAGTAAAAGGCATCCTAAAGGTGCGGGGAGGGTTACAGTGTTTGAAACAAAAGAAGTATGATACAAGCTGGATTAGTAGGATGTTTAGAAGCAGAGAACTGATAAGTTTCTCAAATAGAATGAAAAACAGTTTTGTTTTTTTTTTTTTTTTACGGGACAAAGCATACATTCAGGACAAACTGATATACTATTTTGGGAGAAATAGAGATTTCATAGGAATCCAGCATGGAGCCAGATTTGTGAGATCTTTCACTGCTACTTTTGTACTTTTTTTCTGGGGAGTTCCTAAAGGTATTTAAATAGGCAAGAGACATTAAAAAAATATATTATTTAGAGGAATTTCACCTGGCACCAGAGTCTTAAATGAGTTAGGGAGTGGGTTCAGGAAAGTAATGGAATTTATTAAGGAATTTTACTTTTCATGATATAATTAATCCATGCTATGGGGCTGAGGCTCTTATCTTTACCTTAGAAGATTTTTATGCTTATCATTTAAATTTAATTTAAAAAGTTACTTGAGCTTTTGTGTATATTGTTCTTCCATGTGTTATTCATTTTGGTCAGTGACAATTTAGCAGCCTTAGAAATGGTAAACTTATGTGAGAAACTCTTATTCTATATTCTTCCATAGTACCTTTTTTGTGGGCAGTGTTTTTGGTTTTTTAACGTTGTGGGTTACACTGAGGAAAGAAACTCTGAAAAACATTTTCTTCATTTCTAATAGTGCTAACTCTTGTACATGCATCACTTGGCAATAATTAGAAGCAGAGAATCCCCATGACTTTATACAACAGATCCCCAGATATGGACAATGCCATCACTCACAATCAGTCCTTGATTTTGACATGACAGGTGCCAGGTGTTACAGGTTTACTTGTTTTTAATGTAAAAGAAAAAAAAATGTAAGCATTTTTGCAGATGAAGCAGAACAGATTCTGCTAGCATAAAATGCCTGGCATACATTTCAACAAAGTAAATTCCAGCTGCTTTAACTAAGGACCAAACAACCCATTTCCGTACATTTGAATTACAATGTTCCCAAACCTTTTGTTCTCAAAAACATCCACAAGTGCCTCAGATACTTTAGAAGTATTGTGGATTCTTGCCAAGCTCCTGAAGACGAGCAGACGTTGATTGATATAATCACATCTAAGGTCTACTTCTTAGTTCCTAGTTTATTAGAAAATATAATCTGAAACTACCAGTGATCTTCTTTTTTCACACGTTGACAGTTTTTGTTCAGTGATAAAATTTAAACTGGAAGAAAGAAAAAGTCATTACCTTAATTTTCATGGTGTTTTTTGTTTGCTTGTGCAAAAGCGCTTACTTATATAGGTAAAATTAATTAGATGTTTACTTATTTGGTTTATCAAAGCATGCCTTGTGTATGCATTAATGAGGGTAGTAGGATAAGCTTGATCTTTCACTAATTTCATGAATTCTTCCATCTAAAATCTTTTTCTCTTTTCCCACATTAGGAAATGTTACCATTATTCAATCAGTTGTTCCTGCAGAAACTTAGAATTCTGGAAACTTGTTTGATCATACAAGCTTGTTTTTTTGTTGTTTGTTTGTTTTGTTTTTTTAATTTTCTTAACCTCATAAGGCCCCATTGAAATGGTGGTGAAATAACTTTTTAAAGGATGTAATCCCAAGACCACAGTAAAGTAAATGTCTTCTGCAGACATGAGATTTTAATGTTTCTGGAAGGTGGAGAGGGGATGGAAGAGTAGTAATCGATATGTCGGTGGGAAAGATTGGCAACTTTTTATAGAGTCAGAGGGATATGCAGCTTGAGAAAGAAATAACTCATCCTATGGACCCCCAGAGAAACATGTAACAGAAAATCTGGGTTTGAAGTCTATCAATGGCAAGATATGAGACTCTAAACAAGGATGTTAATTGAAAGGCTATTCTTTTGGACCAGTTGAGCCTCCCAGTTTGTAAGCAAAATTTTCAGCATTCAGGAATCTAACATACTAGAGGGGTAAAAAAAGTATGAGAAAGGTGTGGAGGGAGGGGTTATTTTTTAAAGGAAAATAAATGAATCATCTGAGGAGATCTAGAGCAGCTAGCACAGTGTTCTTGAAAACAAAGCTTACCTTCTGGCATTTGTGGGTTCCTCAAAAACAAAACCAGAAATATGTCTTGTTTTGTTTTTTGTATTTTGCCCGGTCTTCAAAAATCAAAGCCTTTTTCCCTCTAGTCAAACATCCCCCCATCTTATGCAATGTCCCCAAGCAGGTTTTTATTGTCTGATTATTAAATGTGTATGGAAAACTAAGTATCACTGAACATTTGAGGTCAGAAAGCAATATGAAAATAAAGGCCCCAAAGAAATAAAAAGTAGAGATGATAATTAAAAACAACTTATATTTAGTTTCCTGTGACAACCCTAGAATTAAGGCATTCATTAAAAAAAAGAAACATGTTGTTATGAAAATAAAACAACCATGGAAAAAGGGAAAAATATTTGAAAAACCAAAAATAAAAAGCCCCCAATTATTCCGCAGAGTTTCAAAAATAAAAAAAATTGTCCTAAAAAAGAGAGCAAAAGAGGAAAAAAACAATGAATAATAATACAAAATAAAAAGAATAATCCAGCAGATTCAATATCTATGCATAGGATACAGTGTTCAGACTGATAGATCTAACCAAATACACAGTAAACATAAATTTATGATTATGAAATTATGGGAAACAAAATACAAAGAGGCCCCATAAGAGGGAAAACTTAGTCAATCTACAAAAGGACAAGGAAAATTCTAGCATCAGACTCTTCATCAGAAAGCTAGATTCCAGAAGATAATGGATAAGATATTTAAAGCTCTAAGGGAGTATTAGAATTACCTAGAATAAAGATCCTTTTACACATGCAAAGGCCCAGGACATTTACCTCCAAAATATCTCTACTAAAGAAATCACTAGTAAAATAAAAGATAGAACGAAAAAATAAAGGGATATGTGGTCTAGAAAATAATGAAACCAAATGTTCAGTAGTGAAATTCTGTCTCAAGATGAAATCTCAGTCATTGGGCTAGAGACCACCCAATCCAAAATGAAGCCCAACAGAGTCCTCTGGAAAGGAGGGCTCCAGGA
>NW_011888806.1:6354090-6387856 GCF_000151845.1 Pteropus vampyrus | reverse complement strand
TGAGAAAGAAATAACTCATCCTATGGACCCCCAGAGAAACATGTAACAGAAAATCTGGGTTTGAAGTCTATCAATGGCAAGATATGAGACTCTAAACAAGGATGTTAATTGAAAGGCTATTCTTTTGGACCAGTTGAGCCTCCCAGTTTGTAAGCAAAATTTTCAGCATTCAGGAATCTAACATACTAGAGGGGTAAAAAAAGTATGAGAAAGGTGTGGAGGGAGGGGTTATTTTTTAAAGGAAAATAAATGAATCATCTGAGGAGATCTAGAGCAGCTAGCACAGTGTTCTTGAAAACAAAGCTTACCTTCTGGCATTTGTGGGTTCCTCAAAAACAAAACCAGAAATATGTCTTGTTTTGTTTTTTGTATTTTGCCCGGTCTTCAAAAATCAAAGCCTTTTTCCCTCTAGTCAAACATTCCCCCATCTTATGCAATGTCCCCAAGCAGGTTTTTATTGTCTGATTATTAAATGTGTATGGAAAACTAAGTATCACTGAACATTTGAGGTCAGAAAGCAATATGAAAATAAAGGCCCCAAAGAAATAAAAAGTAGAGATGATAATTAAAAACAACTTATATTTAGTTTCCTGTGACAACCCTAGAATTAAGGCATTCATTAAAAAAAAGAAACATGTTGTTATGAAAATAAAACAACCATGGAAAAAGGGAAAAATATTTGAAAAACCAAAAATAAAAAGCCCCCAATTATTCCGCAGAGTTTCAAAAATAAAAAAAATTGTCCTAAAAAAGAGAGCAAAAGAGGAAAAAAACAATGAATAATAATACAAAATAAAAAGAATAATCCAGCAGATTCAATATCTATGCATAGGATACAGTGTTCAGACTGATAGATCTAACCAAATACACAGTAAACATAAATTTATGATTATGAAATTATGGGAAACAAAATACAAAGAGGCCCCATAAGAGGGAAAACTTAGTCAATCTACAAAAGGACAAGGAAAATTCTAGCATCAGACTCTTCATCAGAAAGCTAGATTCCAGAAGATAATGGATAAGATATTTAAAGCTCTAAGGGAGTATTAGAATTACCTAGAATAAAGATCCTTTTACACATGCAAAGGCCCAGGACATTTACCTCCAAAATATCTCTACTAAAGAAATCACTAGTAAAATAAAAGATAGAACGAAAAAATAAAGGGATATGTGGTCTAGAAAATAATGAAACCAAATGTTCAGTAGTGAAATTCTGTCTCAAGATGAAATCTCAGTCATTGGGCTAGAGACCACCCAATCCAAAATGAAGCCCAACAGAGTCCTCTGGAAAGGAGGGCTCCAGGAAATAAACGGAATTGACGGACTTGTTAAATTTTGAAGATGTATTAAAAAAAACAGAAATTATTTTTTATAATAACTGTAAAGCAGGAAATAGAATCTTAGCACATTTTTGGCTTCATAGTGAACAAAATTTTCATAATCAAGTTTTCCAACTCTTGTAATTTATAGACATATCAGTAAGGGCTTAACTATGGTTTATTTTAGCCTAGATGATTCTGCACTTTGTGGCCTTTCCTTCGTCTCAGACTCATCTTATACAAGCCTGTCCAACCTCAGTATACTTCAGCTGAGGTTGGTCTATCAGTTTCTCATGCACACTAAGGTCTCTTCTACCTCAGGGGCTTTAAACAAGCTTTCCCATCTGCCTGGGATTACCCCGACTCATTCCTACTCTCTTTCAGATGTCTCAGATAAATGCGACCTAATTCTCTTCAGTAGGTTAATTCTACCTGTATCTCCTTCTTCATAGCACCTGGCATATAATAACTGATCAAAAAAATCCTTGTATGTCATATGAATAAGTGCTATTTTTCTTGCTTACATTTTTTCTGTTTGGTATGGTGTTTTACATCTTTCATTAAAGACTTTATCGTTTATGTAATTGCTTAAATGGCATGTCTCCTTTGCAATCTTTAATGTCTTGCTCAGAAAAGAACTTATTAACTCTGCCTTCAATTAGTAGCGTGTGCTACTACTATATTATTCTTTACTGGACATACATAAATTGTGATCAGAGGAGACAGAGGGCTGAGTCTTATGTATATAAACCTAGAATAGTTCCATATGGTTATGTATATAAAACTAGAATAGTTCCATATAGTTAGAGGATAACCTCTATAGTTGATAATATGCCTAAAAGGAAGGGCATTCACACTCAATTCTACCATCACCAAACCAACCTTTTTGAACTTCTAAATTAGTCCAGTAAAATCCCTGAATTAAAATTTTTTCAAAAATAATGTTAAATAAGTGTTAAATTTACTTGCAGAAAGATAAATGTTAAAATTTACTTGCAAAAAGAGTTTTTATTAATATGTGAAATTGTGTTCTTAATTAACTATTACATAATTTACAAAATAAATAAAAATTGCTTTCTGTTTCTTATAATCTCAAGTGTTTAGAAAAGATTTGACACCGTTTTGTAGGTTTCATACATTTTAACAGTTGATTTTTCTTTTAAAATAGAGGTATTACTTGCATACAAAATTCTTCAAAATTCCTTAAAAATACCATATCTAACTCATTTTTATTCATACGAAGTATCAAATCAAAACTCCATTACTACGGCAGTATTTCTGTTCTTGAACTCTACATAATATCTAAAATTATAATGGGATTCTTTTATATCTGTCCTTTAAAAAATGTGTTTCCATTATATAGTTAGATAAAAATATAACTTACAATTTGGGAGTGTAATAAAAACAGATACTTATGGAGAGATGACCAGTCTATCTACATATGCTTTTTATTTTTTTAACTACTCTTTAATTCTTTTTAATTAAGGTCCAAAATTAATTTTGTCACCCTTGAATATTCAAATATTATAGGTTATAACTAGGATATAGTCTCTTGAATGTAACAAATTAAATGTTCTGTGTATGTATGCTTTTCTGTTTTTCCAGAATTGTTTCAATTTCTGCTATTTCATGTTACTAATAGCTATTTCTTTCTTTTTAATAATTATCAGAAATTAAATTTTAAAATTATTTAATCAGAACTGTTTTTTTTTCTCTTTTCACTGATGTTTTTTGAAACACCATTTATTTTCTTTTTTAATGTTTCTTTACTCAGCTAGTAAGAGTCAAATCTAAAAATCATGTTTCTGAGCTTATGGAACAGGAAAGGTTTATTTCTCATTCACACTCAGTATGTTTAAGTCAATTCTCCTCCATTTTGTAGCAATGACAGTAGGACATGTAGCTTTCAAAGTTGTATAGTACCAGAAGAGGAAAAATGTTATGTTTTTAAGGGTGAAAATTGTTTCTTATCATTAATCCTGTTGACCAGAACATGGCCCCTAAAAATTTCAAGAGATGATGGGAGTTGTGAGAAAGCAAAAGCCTTAATAATCCTGGGAACCACTAAGCAGTACAAAGTTGCAGTGAGCTGATTTTTAGTTTTTGAAGTTCCAGTTTGATAGTAAACAAATATATACATATTATGGTCACCTCAAAATTATTTATCTCATTTCAATACCTATTTAATTATATATATAAAATGAAAAATAAATAATGTAAACCCTGAAAAATAATGCTTCAGCTCTCTAAACCAGAGTAATCAAGCCACATATCATGACTCGGCTTGCCCACAAAAAATAGTTAGAAGCCCCCTTTGTGTCAATGGCCTATTATTCCCTGTCACACTCATTTCTGATGCCATACCAATTGGAGCTCATCTCTGATTGCTTCGAATTCTTGGCTCCGTTTTATATATGTGACCCTTCTCTTGCTCCTCCATAATTAGTGTTGAGAGCTAGACTTCAGATTCCTCTTATGAATTTAAACTTGATTCACTACAGAAATTATATGTGAGACTTCAGCTTTGGATGGAAAATCACTAATTCTCATCCCTCAGAGGCAATTTTTTTAAATATGCTAGTGTCCATTGAAAGAAGTGTTTAGGCATCTGTTGTGTAGGTAGCCAAGATTTATTTAAGCCATATGTGAATATTGTCTAGAAAATTATTTCAAACTCTAAGGAATCTTAAAGTAATTTTTAAGATAATACATAGAAATTTGCTCTCTTCAATTTATCCAAATTCAATATTTAATAAGCAACATGTGTTAATTTCCACTAACAAGATGCAATAAGCCCTGATTTTTGCTCTTTGAGGGTAAATTTATTATTTTACAAGCTCCTATCTAAAAATTTTCCTTATAAAAATAATCTATTGTTCATTGACCCCTGACTGAAAAAGCACTCATATAAGACTTTACTAATGGTATAATGACAAATATTTACTGTGTAGCTATTAGAGAGGTTTTATTATGTTCTCATGAATATTAACTTCCTACTAATTAATTGAGGTAACTGTCACAATGAGTTAGAAATGTAGATGGCAGTGATTAAACCATGTTGTGTATATTAAATAGGCATCATATAAGATTTTAAAATATATATCTCTAACAGCTAAATATTTAAATTTGTTCTCTTCCATTTCTTTTTCTCAGACATTTAAAAGTATATTTATCTTCTTTCTTTTTTGTTCCTCAGTTTGCTATAACTTACAAAAAGAAAAGAAGCCTTCTAATTTAGAAAAAAATATATGGTATTCAACAATCAAATAATGTGTTTTGTTTAAAAAGATTTCAAAAGCAGGGACTTAAATATAATAATTGCAATTAAAATATGGTTTCTATTATTTAGTGATAGAGAGTATTTATTCTCATGGATAGGCTATTGTAAAAGAGAATTATAATGATTCCATGTGTACAATTGTACATAATTACTCAACAATCTAACATCCCCGTGGAGAGCATGATTATACATTCTTCTTCACTTTCATGATGTGTAAATGACTCCCAGAAACCCTACTCATGATAAAATCCTTCTGCATTTCTAAAATTTATTGGTAGTCCATAATCCAGTCATTTGCAAAATGAGCATATATTGGTGGAGCAGAAATTCTTCACAGTAATTACCCATTCCAAAAAATCTCTAAAATAATTTTTCAGTACACACTGCACTATAGTTATAGGTAGATCAAATAATGGGATTCCTTATCACCCTCCATGAGATTATCCCTTACTTAGTGATCCATTACTGGCATAGTAAGGGTTTAAACAAAAACTATTTATGATAAAACTAATAATAAGCTAAAGTCTGGAACATTTTATCCTCTTAATATAATTAAAAGATAATTTTTAAAGACTAACAATTGACTTTATAGGCACACAACAGTAAAGATGTGGACATCTTAATGGCTTTTCTTAATATTAGCTAGTAGTGACTTTCACTAATATAGATCCATTTAATAAACTTTTAAATAAGAGAGAAGATCAACGCAATAAGGAATGAGGATATGTTTTGTTCATTATAAGACTAACCAGTTTTTAGAGTTCAACCAAGAAGAAAGCACCATAAATTCTAGCAATGATAATGATATTTAGAGGTAGTCACAGTAAGCGGATCTGAGAAAAATACAACTAACTGCTATATTCTGTGCCTCAATTTGAGCCCTTTATATGACATATCCTGTGAATTTTTACCAGTAATGAAACCAAAAATCAGAGAGATTAAGTAATTTCTTCAGTGTCAAATAACCAATAAGTGATGAAATCAGAAATTTAGTCCTGGTCATCCAATTCCAGAGCTTGAATTTAGTTGAAGCTAGTGGAAATAGAGGATAACAAACAAAAAGAAAAAAAAAAACATTTTTACTTTTGAAGACATCATAAAAATTTTCTTGATGGTATTTCTCCTTCTCTAAATTTTTAACGAGTAAAGGACCAGATTAAACAAAATAAATGTAATCTTAGGAGTGAGGCAGAAGTATAAACCGATGAGACAACAGTAACCAGATTGTGTTCTTTGTGAACGAAGCAAATTTAACCGCATCTTTCCATTAATGACCTGAAGAACTGAAGTGCCAGCCCTGAATTATTGCAATGAGGATTGTTTACTCTGGTTAAATGAATAATAAGATCAGTTTCATGAGATTTTTATAAAATCTTTCTCTTAAAGATACGGAAAAAAGCACAACTTTATTTGTACTTTAAGAAATATTTTCCAATTCCATATTTATGCCATAACTTGATATTCATTGGTTAGAACACAGAATCAGTTATCAGAAATCTGGGGCATTGGCCTACATTACTACTCTTTGACATTCCATAATAGTTATGTCTCTGAACTTAATACCTGTCTTCAATTATAAAATTAGGCTTTTAATATGTGCCTAACTTATTTCGTGGGCTTGTTTTTGCAATGAAGTGGGGTATTTTATATACATATGTGTGTGCTTGCATATACATTTACATATATAGCTGTAGGCAGTATATATAAATGAAAATAATACATATACTAAACCATCGAATAACCTGCTAACCTGCTACTGTTTCTTTGTATAAATTAACTCCATTTAAAATAGTTCTTAGGGGGAAGGACTCCATGCTCAGGGGTTAGAACACTAGTCTTGTAAAATAGTTCTTACATTGAAGTAATGCCTTTTGTTACCACAAACCCATTGATTAGCAGTATAATTTTTGTATTTGTACAAATTGAGATTATAAACATACAAAAACACATGCTTAACAAAGTCACTTTTCCAGTCTAATTAGCTTTGCTTTGTTTAGTTAAGTACAGCAATAATTTCTTCAGAAAGAAATCTGATGAACTACCATGGAAAGTTAGAATGGAAGATAAAGCAACAGAGTTCGGACCAGATCCCAACATAGATTGTAATTTATCTTCTGTCTCTGTTTCCCTCTGAATTCCTGATGGTTTTAAAGCAGAAACAACAGTTAGCCTCTTTTTTCAAGGTTCCATGTCTTCTTTTTGGATCAGCTATCTCCTTGAAAACAAATAAATTTGAAATAACCCCCGTACTTTTACCATTTCATTTCTTTCTTGTAATAATATTTTCAAACAGGAGGAAAAAAAATATGAGCTTTTTCTTGATTGATGATATTCTAGTTCTCCCCTTTTTTGGAATTTCATGCCAGATAGGGGTATTTCTTTTTAGAGTACATGTTGAATGCTAGATTTATAAATAAACAGAAAAAAGTCAAGATTTAGACGTGTTATTTTACACAGTTCTATCTATTTTTGAGAATAGAAGTGCTTGGAAAAAATATCTGAAACACAATGGGCAGACAATAGGTTAATATTTATAATAAACAAAGGGCTTTTAACAAATGCCAAGGAGGCAAAGCACTCAATGTAAATTATATCAAAATAAAGGAAGCACATTCACATGGAAAACCTATATGAAAAGATATTCAAACTTACTAGTTGTCAGAATGCCACTTACATTTACAATGAGTTAAAATTTGTATCCCTTAGACTTGCAAAAAAAAAAAAAAATTAAAACCTGTAATAGTAATTGCTGCCTGGGATGCAGAAAAAATGCTGGTGGACGTGTGAATTTTCATAACCGTTTTTTTCATGTTTATTGACATATAATTGACCTACAAAGTTGTAAGATAGTGAAAGTGTACATTATAATGATTTGATAAACAAACAGATTGTGAACAGATTCCCCCTGTAATTAACACATCCATCACCTCTCATACTTGTTTTCTTTCTTTTTTTTTATATGAGAATATTTAAGATATTGGTGAGAACAATCATTTTAAAAACATTCTGGCAACATCTGCTAAAATTAAAATTTACATACTCTTTGACCTAGCAACCTGCTTCTCAAAATCTATCACACAGATATAAAACCACCAGTGCTTACTAATATATGTAAAATTATTTATTTGAAGCATTGTTGATAGTGGCAAAATACTAAAAATAGGTTTATGGTTCATCAATATAAGGATAGCTAAGGTAAATTGTAGTGTATTTACATAGTAGGATATAATGAAGCCATGGAGAAAGGAAGGGAAGAAAAGGAGGAAGGGAGGTAGGGAAGAAATAAAGGAAAGAAAGAAGGAAAGAAGGAAGTTATTTTTCTGAAGAATAGACAATTTTCAATAAGGTTATGAACATTTCCAGGATAATATTGCTTGGATTCATTCCATGTCATTACTTTCAGTTTTGATTCGTGGGTTATGTCATACATGTTGTTTCATTCTGTGCAAATATTAAAAGATCAGTTTTTACCATTTAAAACAGGAAAACAATTGTTAATATTTGTAATGTTTTACTATAAATACTATCTTCTAAATGACTATCACAGCTGGATAATCACATTTAAAAATCTACCCTAGTAACAGCATCAGTTAATAGAAAAGAACTGAAATCCTGTTTTCTTCATGCTTCATCTGAAACTATAAAAACTAATTTTAAAAAGCTATTTTTTATGAGAAAATACAAGATAATTACTTGAAATAACTTCTTGATATAATTGTTATAGAAGACTAGTTTTGGAGGTTTTTGTGAAAAAATAAATATTCTTTACATGATTGTAATTCTAAGAGATATATGTATTGAAGAGAGCAGGAATAGCATCCTTAATTTTAACAATTTATATACTATCATTGTTATGAAATAAACATCTAGAAAGATTAACATGGCAGAATTAATTAAAATAATAAATATATTATTAACCATTTTGCTCCCAAGTTATTGGATTATCTTTAAAGGTTTGGTACCAGGGATTCCAAGACACAAATTACATGCTTAATGAATATTACTGTATGATAAAATGAGACCTTAAGTTACGCACGTTTTCTAGTGTAAAAAAAAAAAAAGTTCATTCTGTTAATATAGAGGTAAGTTTTATAATGTAAACATATCTAAAGAATGCTAAAACAAAGGAACTATAAACTAAAATTGAAAGAATATTTTAAAATTTTATTTTAGTACTCAAAGCTATCATGCATATTTAATGCTGTAGCTGAGGTTTCATACACAGTTCTGATCCTTGTATAATTATAAGATCTTTGGAAATTGTTATCATGAAGATGTTTTTCATGTTCCCAAAGCAAATTTTAAAATGCTATGTGTATTCTATTTGTATTTAAAATTTTTGATTAAGCATTTTCACTTAAATATTCAAATTTTATTTATAATGCATACTTTTCTATTTCAAAAAAGCATATAAAATAGCTTACAATAATATCTTTTTTAATCATGTACGTTATATACATAAAATAGAAATCTAGAAAGAGTAGCAAACATGGTACATACACTAGCCCTCAGTGTCTGGAATATACATACAAACAAATAAACTAGTTATTCAGAAGAAAGAAATGTTTGCAAATGATTTAATTCTACATCAGCTAATGATATGGGTGATAAAGATAAAAGAAATGAATAAATGCAGTCACACATTTATCACGCTCCTGACAATGCACAAATTTCTGAAAATAATTGTTTTCCATCACCACTTATAAAACTTTATTTTAGGTAAGAATTACTTATATTAGCCTAAATTTTTGAAAAAGTACTCTACACTAAAACTTGATAAAATCATTTCTGCAGAGGTATGAGCTATTGAGGTCTAGGTATATAATGCTTAAATGGTCTCCATTCGAATAGGGAATTTATAGTAGCTAAAGGAGTGGATAGAAAGCATGTTCTTTGGGATATTTTTATTTAGTTAGTTTCTCTCACCCAGACTTTTAAAATGAGCTGAAAAGAAAATAAATCAAAGTTAAGAACTTTAGTTACAGCCTTGCACTCTCATATTTTATGTAGACTTAGATACTACACAGGCAAGTGTTAGGAAGCTTAGTATGTATTCTAATGTTGGTGAGGGTCTCACAACCCACTGGTCCGCTAGGGTAATTTAATGCTCAACTGAACAATAAGGTGCTTTGCTTCCTTTTTTTTCTGTTATTAGAAAATTTTAATGCCATTGTTATGTCTACCTGGCTAATATAGGTAAGCTCCTTAACTATTTACACCCCCCCCCCCGAAAAAAAAAAGGTATGCTCCTGGTTTTCTCACTGGATAAACCTGATAAACTTCTTAGGTTTATGATCATTAGTAGGTAATCTGCACTTTTTAATGTAACTTCTGTAAAAATTTATTTAATCATCTGTGTGTGACCTAGAAGTCGAAACAAGGTAGCTTCCACTGCACACTTTGTTTTCTAATGTTGACCATTTGAGGACCTCATATCCTTTTCCTAGACAATTTGGTAGCAAAAAGTACAGTAGACTTCTTGATATAACATTTAAAGGAAAGAAACTTTTGTGCCATTTCACATAAATATATATCTATAGTATCTATCTGTTCACCTATCTATGTATCTATTTATCCACCCATCTATAGGTGAAGATAGAGATAGATAACTATTATTATATTGCAAGAACACCTATTAATATTTTCTCTTTTCCGTACAAATGAATTATGAAAAATATTGATTATTTACTCTATAAAACAGTATTAGAAAACATAATTTTGATTGTCAAGCCTTCAAAGTTCCTTTAAATTCCTGAGATTGCGTCTTTTCTGTAATAGGTTATGGTGTTTAAAATCTATGAAACTTAATGAGAATAGCTTGTTTATATATAAAGCTTAAAGTATTTAAAGTATATTAAATTGGTGGTTGTTTAGCATCTATAAATCATTAAAATAATAGAAAATAACCCAAGCACAAATGGAGTAGAAATGACTGTAACAAAATAGTTTTAAAAATAGTTTGAGAATACATTTAGAAAAAAATGTTCTTGAAGAAACCATAAACTTTTGGAAAAAAAGTTTTACCTAAATGTGTATGTGACTAATTGTTATAATGGACAAAATTTCTCCACACTCCTACTGTCACTACCAGCAACAGGGAAACTCTCTTCAATTTGGCTGTTTGATTTAGACATATGGAAAAGGGAAGCGATTATTAAAGTTATCTTCCCAAACTTGCCTATCCCACTTAAAATGAGAATTCCATGCAGTGAGATTTTATAGATTTGCCAAAAAATGATAGGGAATGACATCACAAATACAGATATTCCCCAAATCTAGGCATTCCTGGCTGGTTCTAGGCTGACTTCATATTGACTTTTTTTTCCCCTCCATTTCCTAAGTCTAAATCTCAGATATTCAGTCCATTTGCCTTGCTATTCATGGCTACCACCAACTGCTTCTCAAGCTGCGATCCTGTGCTAACAATTCTCTAGAAGATACAGTATTTTTACCTTTCCTCTGCTCTTTTTAAAGAGAGTTTTTGTTGTTGGTAGTATCAGAACAGAAAAGGGACTAATGTAATTGGAAAGTAATTGAGAAATTACAGTTATAACAATAACAAACACTTGCAGGAATAGTTTCTGGTCTTCCTTGAAAGACAATTGGAGTTTGAAAGCCTAAAGCTGCCCTTCTTACTCACTTTCATTAATGTTTCGAGTAAGTCTCGAGTCTTACTGTTGCTTGAAGAGCAAGCTTATCTGCTTACTGTCTAGACTGTAATCTCAAAGAGCTATCCCAAAGGGTAAATAGACTAAGGTTGAGAGTGACTGTCAGTTATGAGAATGACTATAAAATGACTTACTTTATTCAACCAGTATTATAAGATCATCATTTCTGTGTGTGAATTTATATACTTCTGGTTCTTAAAATCACCCTCATGGAGGATAATTAACAGGTAAACTGGGTGGCATGCAGCCTATATAGCTTTCAGTCATCAACCATTAAATAAATGGCCAAGATAGCATTCACGTCAAGTCTGCCTGATTGTCACATACCATCCCCTTTCTGCTTCATGACAAATACAAACTTCTTAAAATTCTCTTTTCACAAGCCCAGATTCATCTGTCTTGTACTATTTTCTGTTATACAGCTTTCATGGTCTGGTGTTCAGACAGATATTCCTCATTTCTAGGTGAGGTTTTAATTCCTTAAATCATAATGATGATTGTCTTCGGCCAGCTTTCCAACCTTATATGTTCATTCTTATTTATTCAAATATTACTTCATCACTCTTTTCCCCAGAAGTCTTATTCTCTTCATTTTACTCTCTTCTCTGGCCTGCAAGCTGTTGAAAGCATATTTTTCTATTTTTCTTCCTTTCAAGAAGTCTACTAAGGCTTCCAGGCCTTAGAAGCTCTAAGCTGAACATATTAGTTTATGGAACGCTATTAAATATGATTTTACCTATCCTGTAGATGAGAAAACTGAAGCTTATAAAATTTAAGTCACTTGCTCAGTCTTACGTAGCTCTTAAATGGGGGAATCTTGAGATTGAACTAGGTCTCTATTTAACCAGTATACAATACTACCTTCCCCAAAATGAGGCATTTAGAAGTTTGATTTATCATACTCTGTATCCTGCTCTATAATAATTCCTACAGTCAATTTTCCTTCAAATACAGGATTCCAAATCTAGCCTCAAATCAGTAAGAATGTTTACTAGTGGTAGAAAATGATATGTGGCTTTTAAAAAGAAAAAATATGGAATTTGAAAAAAATATCATATTACTTTAGTAGTATTTTAAAATTGCCAAAGAATCATCTTTGGGAACCCTTTTATTTTTTGCACATCCTAGTATGGTTTCTTTCTATATTATTCATAACAATTTCCTAAACCTCACCAGTTCTTGAATTTGCTTGATTTTTTTTTTTGGAACCAAGGTATTTAAGATGGAAAGTGTGTGTGTATGTGCACACGCACATATGTGTTTAATGAAAGATTTGATTTGTTTATTAAGGCTATACACACACACACACACACACACACACACACACACACACACACACACACATGCACGTGTGTATATATATATATAATCTCCAAAGTACTGATCCTAACTTTGAATACTACATCTATCTATCATGGTAATGATTTGATAACTCAGTAGTTTGAATAAAAACATTTGAATATAAAATATGATTGTTAGGATGTAAGTATGTTCTTTGTTTTTAAAATGAAGGCAGCGTAACAGGAATTCTATAAGCAAGATGGAGAAATAAACTCAGAAATCAGTAACTAAAAACAAACAAGAATTCATAATTTCACTAGAGGCCCATCTGTCATTGTTTCATTTTATGCAGCTACTTTTCAGTTGTTAGAAAAATTAATGCCATGATCCTATATTTGGTATTTTTTTATTTAAGTCATTTATATAAGATCTAACCAGTCTTACATTACAACATGTTTATATGCTTTAGGAGAATCATGATTTTCAAAAACGCCTGTATTACAGATCTCTAAAAACTGCATTGTTAGTCTGAGTTGTGACAGGTTCACACTGACAGCTATCACCGCTGAAATGCCAACAAAAACAGTAATTGCTTTTTTTCTCTAGGATCAATTTTCTTGCCATAGTTCGGGCTGCTGAACAATCATTCAATCATTCTTTTAGTTCCGATTCTTTAACAAACTCCTTCCCCCTCACCCCCCACCTAGGATCAATATTTGATTCAGGAAGATTTTAATAACATTTGGAAGCTCTGAATCTTTCTCCTTTTGTTTAATTTCTTTAAAATTCCTCATGAATCATTATAATAGTAATAAAAAATATCCAATCAGCTATATTATGCTGTTAAAACCAATATCCTTTCCTGCAATTTGTTTGAGGGGCATTGGACATTATCAAGTGTTGATAAGTAAAAGATAAATAAAAAGTATCTGCTAGAAATATTGAGAATTTTAATTAAATAATATTTATAAGGTTATCCCTATAATAATAATAGTAATCATATTAAGTAAACCTTAATAAATAAAAAACAATTGGCTAATCTTTTTTCAAAACATAATTCTATTTTTTCACCTATGGCCAAATTGAGATAATTTAATGAGCAATCTAAATAGGACGCTCCTTAAAAGCAGAAGGATGCATTTTCAAAACCAGGAAGATAAAGTGCAAACTTGACATTAGAATTTATCTATCTACTGTGAAATTCTCTGAAGCAAGTTCTTTAAAATGTCATTGAATAAGTTCTTAACCTCTCCAGGTTTTTCCACAGCCAATTGTTCTAGTTCATTTATTCTTGCCTCTCATATCACATTCATGCTTGCAGTTCTTCAGCTGGTTAGCTGCTCTCTGCTCTCAGTTCAGTCCCCAGCCTCAATGCTAGACCGTGTGTTCTACAAATACAACATGTGTTTCCCAGTTCAACAATTTAAATGGGGTTGGATGGAGTAAATAGTTATAAATGCTAAGAGATGGTGCATTTTAACAGGAAAATGTTCACCTTTATTTACTGATCATAATATTTCATAATTTTTTTCACATATTCTCCTTCAAGGACTTTGTCTTCCTCTTGCAAAGTAAATGTGGAAATATTTTGAAATACGAAATTTTCATAAATTGTCCAATTGCGTTGTTGGTAGTAGTCATGAAAAGATTAAAATTCTTTCCTGAATTGGATATGAAAAACAATATCTGGAAATAATTTTACCATTTTAGTTTGCATAGGCATGATTCTTAGTGAGAATAAACTTAAATCTGAGTATTATTATTTTTTTTTTGCTCATACTCCCAAATAATGAGTTTAAAATGTTTTTGAGCTTATAGATTGCAATACACAGTGACAAACATCATCTTATTAGATATTCATAATAAGCCTCTAATAACCTTAGGGTTTATATTGTAAATTAAAAAAAAATTCCCAAGGTTAAGTGACTTGTGCAAGGTTATATTAATGCAGATACTTTCAATTGCAAATAACAAAAACACAATTCAAACTCATGTAAATAATAAGGAAACATTGTTCACATAAGAGAGAAGGCAGGTTGCAAGGCTGACTTAATCCCATGGCTCCAGCTATGGATCCACTTCTCTGTGATTTTTTTTTTTTTTAAATCTTTTCCACCATATATTTTTTGTATCATTCTTAGGCTAGGAACGAAGTAGCAAGAGGAAATACAGGTTTCAGATTTCTCTGAGGAAATGTCCAGCAAGGAGAATGACTATCTCTTTCTGTGGATAATTTAAAATTAAATTCAGATTTTCTAGAAGCTTTATAACAAGCTTTACTTCACCCTGTGGCCCAAATATTGTCTCATGCTCACTTCTGATCTCATTTATGTTGATAGAGGTTTGTCATTCACTGATAATTTTTTTTATTATTTCTCCTTTATAATAATTATTAAAATTAGAATAATAAGTAAATAAATATTGTGTGTTTATTACACAGGAACAGTAAATTAAGTATGTAATTTCTCTCATCTGTGTTAGAATGTAAGCTCCTCAGGATAGGATTTGTCTCTTACTGTAACACAACATACCCAAGTCCCTTAAATATAGTAAATATTTAATAAATATTTGGTTTTTAAGTTAATAAATGTGAGAGAAGTTCCTGTAATTATTCTCATGTGTCATTTAGTATTTTATTTAGATCAGGTGGGGACTAGAGGTTATCAACTCTTTCTGGGGGCAAAATATACTAGGAGATATTTAAGCTGTTATCCTTGTTGTGCAGGATCTTAGTACATTTCTATACTTTCTAGTCATTTACTGTCAATATAACAGGTGCAAAGACTCCATATTTACTCATTAACAAAACGAGGCTGCAAAAGTTGTCTCACTTTTCTTTTTTAAATTAACTGCAATTCACAGAAGTTCAATAACTCTGGGTTAAACTTTGCCTTCTCTTTAATTATTGAAGCTACTCCAGAGTTTACATCCCCAAAGGGATAAAAATTTATTTCCTTATTCAGGCAGAAAAAAACACTAGAATTCCTCCTTGCATCCTTGCATTCATTTCTGCTGTCATTCATTGTCAATTGTTGATGCCCAGGTACATACAATTCAGCTGATCCATATGTTGCCTTACTGATTTGGCTCATTGTACAGATTCCCTCTATCCCTCCAGGCTGGTGATATCTAACTTTAAGGCTCATCCCTAACAAAGGGTTCTCAGACTTTGCCTTCTAATATTGCAAATCTTGGTACTAACCAATATCATTACCTACACAGCCATCTATCTGGCACCAAGTGGTCCCTGGAGTGTTGATTTGGACCACACATAAATCTACTACATCAAACCACTTGCCCTTCTCTTGAGCTGACCCATATCTAAAAGTCAGATTATTGTCGTTTTACTCCTCAAAACATAAAGAATCCACCTATAAGCTACTTTTTCTCCAAATTTGTTCATACAAGAGCAAACTTATTGTTTACAGACTTTCTATCTTCAGTGACTTTCGGATAATTCATTTGTCATCTCTCCTAATATAATCTCTAGTAGGATTCTCACAATATTAAGTGCCTTTCATGTTGGACTTCGTTTTTGTTTTTAGATACACATTGATTTATACAGATTGGTGAGGCAAACTTGAAAAGCAAAATCCCAGGAATGAACCAATTATTTCATTAGGCCCAGTTAGTACTCTATTAGACTATACTGAGATATTAAATAATATTCACATTCATATTATGAAAAATGTTATTTTTGAAGTGAAGAACTGATATCCTCTATGACATGAATAGTTACATTTGAATAAAATAGAACATCATAAAGTTTTCTCTTCCAAACTAAAGCAGAGGAATAGGAAAATGCTATAGTGTTATTCATGAGAAATTATGCTACCTCACCTACTCTCCTGGGTTCTCACTAGCCATGTGGACACATCATAATATCTCAAAGTCTGGAATGCTTCATCTGCAAATTTGGTGTAATAATAATACATAATCTCTAAGGTGGAATATAGGATTACAGGAGATAAGGCATGTGATTCAATTAGCGGCTTCGTGCCTGGCTCATGATAAATACTTGAAAGAGTACTAAAGAGATCCTTGTGTGGTAATTATCAAACATTTTTTTTTTAGTTGAATTAGATGCATTCTGGAGGCTTGCTGGTACATTTTAAAAATAATTATTTAGAATTTATTTTCTTGCTCTTGAGCAGTTGCTATTTATCTTGGCTCCTATTCATATTTCTGAATCTTCCTTGTTTCCCCCTGCAGTGAAGGTTTAGGCCTGGATAGAGAGGTCAGAATGGAATGGAATTACATATTCCTGATTCTTTTTCCAGGTTTAAACCTAACTCCTAGAATTACATATAACAATGTTCAGCTGTATTTAACATATTTTAACTTATTTCATCTTTTTCAGCATCTCTACAAAAGTCTCAGGGAAATCTTATTATCGCATTTTACATATTCAGAATTGGTCCTCAAAGAGGTTAAATGATTTTCCTAAGATCTCGTGTCTGGGAAATGATAGGATGCTAACTAGATTATAAAACTCAATGATATTTTCTGTCTATTATCTTCTCGGTATCTTTCAAATCACAACCTTAAAAAAAATACATTTTATTTAAATTTTCTTTCACTCTCCAATACTTTAACTAGGCAAAACCGTGCTTAAACTATGCCATTGCTGTGAGCAAATAGGATTTGCTGATAGAAGAATGAAGTGTTAGGAGATGTAGGGGACAATTAATTTTTCTGTATAACAATGAGTTATTCATTTTTAACAGTGAGAGTATCCCAATGATTAGAAGAAGTTTGCTAAGGCAAGTAACAAGGCAGAATCTAATTAGTTCATCCCTTCATCATGAGTTCCAGAAATATTTGGTGATTTCCTGGAAGGACTCACAGAACTCAGAGGCAGTTATACTCATGACTATGGTTTATTACAGTGAAAGGACGCACAATAAGATGAGCATGGGAAAAGACACATTGGCAGAGTCTGGAGGAATACATGCACAGGATTTAGAATGTCCTCCCTTTTGGGGAGTGACACAGAGAATGTGCTCGTCCTCCAGCAGCTTAATGTAGGAACACATTTGCAGTGTTTCTGCCCAGGAAAGCCTGCTATAACCTCAGTCCAATATCTCTGTTGGGAACTGGTCATAGTCACTTTCTGCCTGTGTGATCAGCCCCAGTAATAGAAATTCCAGATTCCCAAAAGGAAAGCAGATATTCAGGCTGGTATTTTGAATTCAGTGTCTCAGGCAAACAAAACAGCCTTGTCAGTGTAGAGAACTTCAAAAGCCAAATCCCTAGGCACCAGCCAAGGGCCAGTCCTGTAGCAAGTCCATCTTAAGAGCAATATTAGACCTGCTGTGTTAATTCTGTCCTATACATTTTACAGTGCCAATATGTAGGGGCAGTAGAACACAGCAGAATTTTGAATGAAAAAATATGATAAAGAACATCAAATAATGATTATCTTCTGTTATCAGTAAAAGAATTATAATAATCTAAGCCTGGTTTTCAAAATTGTTTTCAAAATTTCACTTTTGTTGAAAAGACAGTAGAAATCAAAATGGTTAAACATAACTCAGGAACACACATAACTCAGAAACAGGCTTGTTTGCCTGTTCTCTGCAGCACCCTTTAAAAAAAAGTACATTGTTTTTGTAAACCCAAAACCACAGTGGTTGAGAGAGATGCACATGGGTATTTAACATAGACAGTAGGCCATGGCAAATGGTTTTAATAAGTGTTCAAAGGATTAAAGAAGTGTAAGAAAAGGGAATATGAATTCTCTTCAAAAAGATTTAAGAAAGCTCCAGGAGATAGTGACATTTGAGCTCTATCATCCTTAAAGATAGTACAGAGATAGTTCATTCTTGTTACAGAGAACAAATACAGAGAGCTGTGAATGTATAACATTATATACTTTGATGTACTACAATGTGACACAAGAATATACATTATTATATAATATAATGGTATGTTATATTTATATTATAATAAATATTAATTACCATAATATTAATTACAACTGAGGTTAGAAGTATGAACTGAACCAAGGTTGTAAGAGCTTTGAATTCCATACCAAAGGGACTGATTTACTCATTTTCTATCTAAAAAGAAGAATCATCCCATTTGTTATTAAGTAGCAAATTATTTCTCACAATATTAGAAAAATCATGTGACAGCACTGGCGATAATGTTTATCATTTAGGAAATTACAGGGGTTTTAGGAGCTCTGTGCTAAGAACTGTGGAGGAAGACCAAAATATATTTCCTATCATAAATCACACTATCACAATTGGTTCTTTATGTTCCATATGGATCTGATTTTTGTCTCATTACCTATACAAAAAAGAATAATAAAAAAAATTTAGCAAAACCTGACCTGATTGTTTTGGTATGTTTAAACAAATTCCCTGTGGAATCATATTATATTTATTAATAAATATTCCAAATTCATCGTACTGAAATTATTATCTGATACACATATACATTTAGACATTCTAAATAATTTTTTACCCAATCATACTGAAAATTTTCTATTCATATTTTTAGAACCCATATTTGAATATGACTTCCTACATTAATATGACTGAGTTAAAATGTTAAGAAAATCCTGAGAGATTCGAAATGTAGTAATTTATTCTAAATGCTAGGTGCTACATGTACTTATGTCTATAAAAAGGAAATTACCATATATAAAGTGTATAATTACTGTATTAAATATTATCCATTTACTTTAAAATTATCTTTCATTTTATACCTAATTTGTAGTATTTTATGCTTTTCTATCAAGTTTTTTTGTTTCTCTTCAACTGGGACAAGATGCACTTGAGATGGTATTAGAAATAGTTCAGAAGCAAAACTTAAGGAGACCACTTTATTGAGGACATTATTCATGTAAACTATTTTCAAAAATATCAAAGAGCCACTAAAATGGGTCATAGTCTACAAATGATAGATTTGGGTTTTGAAACAAATGTTGCATACTTTCCTTCTTTAAAACCATGCCATTCTGAGGAAGAACTAATTATCTTACGGCTCTAAGTCTACTATTGCCAAATGGTCTCACAGTTAGCAACAGAAGAGAAATGAAGCACAGAGCAGTAAACCTTGGGGATTCATTTGGCCTCTTTTCAAGCCAAGATTGTTCCTATGGTGTCAAACAACAATTAAAGAACCTGAAATTGAAGGTGACTCAGAAAAGGGCAAACTGAAAAGTGTAACTCTTTCAATCAGGTCATCCACATCACAGTAAAAGAATAACCAGAACATAGTGTAAAAATAAGAAGAAAGGGACATTTTAAAAAGCAGAGATAAATAGGTAATTATCCTTATGGATATGTGGAGAAGTAGAACAAATACTGGCATTATAAATACTATGGACCTTTGCTAACTACCTATGTAATCTTTAGAAGTCATATTTTCTATCTCTAGGCCTCAGTTTCCTCACAAATAAAATAAGAAAGAATTGGGTTCTTAAGCTTTTTTTAATGCTAACATTCTATAAATCTTTATATAAAATTACATTTTTTTTCCACAAATGTAATTTAATGTAAGCACCATAAGAAATATACCTTGCCAATCTTGGCCCAGCACATAGTATAGGGCCTGGCACACAGTAGGCATTCAAAAGAGTATCTGTTGAATGAATGAATGAATGAATGAGCCAGAAAATAAAAGTGAGGGTGAGTGGGTTTGTTGAATGACTATGAGTAGAAGGATAGCATATGCTAAAACAGACATTGCTGCCTGGACTTAATTTCTCCTTCCTCTTTAATATAAACTGAACCCTGATGGTAGGCAGGGTGGGTAAAAAGAGAATCCCTAGGAAATTTCAGAATGTCTCAGAGATTTGCACGCCCCTGGTTAGGAAAGTGGTTTGAAGTACTTAAGAATAAAGAATATTCTTTCTGACCAGTTCTCTGCCATACAAATAACCCTAGACCTTCAAGCTATCATCGGATTGCTATTTCATGAGGAACAGTGCCTAATGTTTCCATGGCTACAGTTTCAAGATGAATAAATCAGGGAACAATATCATTAGAGTTAACATACAGTATTTAATTTCAAAATATATTATCCCAACTTATACATCCTGGCTAACCCACGCCAAGTGTAGCCATAGAATATATTTAATTTGCTCCTTCTTACTATAACAAATCACTGGACTAGCTTGAATGAAAATCTATATCACCTGACTGTTGAAAGATGTTATGTTGTTATCAGATCGGGAGGATAAAAATATACCAAAAATAGTTATAACTATGTCTTCTTAATGTTCAGAGATTTCCAAGAGAGATTCAATTTCCAGAAATTCATGATGCAAATGCAGTTAGAGTAGATGCTAAGGACATATGGAAATTGTCATTTTATTTTCAGGTAGGTCTTTGGGTTTGAGAGGACAATTAAATTACATTATGTAACATTGATCTATCAGATGAAAATTTAAGCCATGGTATGCTTTCTAACTTGTAGTCTGAGACTACACATTTATTTTTCTGTTCTGTTTTTCTATTCCTAGAAATTAATAATGACAGAAATAAACACATTTAATAAAGTAAGATCTCCAGAAGTAGATTTTGACACAATCTAATTTGTTTAATATCAAGCCTTCAATATTGTTGCTCAGACAATATAGAGTTAGTTGTACTTTATAAATACTATATTTAAAAGTGGAAATTTTTAATAGATATGCTGAAATCTATGCCAGTTTACAAAGTAATAATTATTAAAAATATAAAATATCTAGAGCAAATCTTAAATAATGCACTCATACTGGAACTGGTGACTTTAATATTTTAGAAAGCTCTTAAAATAATTGAGGGAGATTTTTAAAGGAAAACACCAAGACACTATTTTAATGTAAGCAAAGGTCACAGTTAGTGATACAGTTCTTGAGTTGAAATTGATTAGATAACAAAGCTCACATATTAAAATTGAGAAATTTAAAACTCAATTTTCTCAAAAGAAAATATCAGTATTTTAGAGCTAAAAGAGATATTCAAGGCTGGTCCAATTTTCTAATTTTGGGGGGTGGGGAAAGTGATCTCAGAAGTTTAGGTAATTTCCCCAAGATCAGTGAGAGAAAGGAACCAATTAATTCCATTCATTTTTCTTCTGAATGAATTTGAATTCCAAATATTAGAGTTCATATGTTAATACCATATTTATAAAAGGCAGTAAATAAATACCTATTTTATAAGAATTGTGGATATAAAAAGTTTTACAGGACAGACATTTCACTTACTGTCACATTCTTTTTACATTCTACTGAGAAGAAATAGCCAGTACATAAAATAATAAGTAAATAAATAAATAAATAAATAAGAAGAAAAAATATGTTTTGGTGATAGGTCTCAAGCAGGATTAAAATTGATTGACATGACAGTAAGTAACTTGATGTCTATTTTAGATTCAGTGTTCAGAGATGCCTCTGACACGATACATTTAAACTGAGGTTTTGAATGGCAAGGAGATAACTCTATAACCCCATGAAGACTGAGGGGGAGATTATTATAAGAAGGGAACAGCTGCTATAAAATTTCTAAAGTAAAAAGGATTCAGATTTTGAGGATATGATAAAAGCGAATCTCAAATTTGTGACCATTAATTTAAACACAACTGTCTGTTTTTCTCTAGCAACACATTGTTAGTTGTTAGGTGTAGTTATACTTCATGTAGATGATATCCAGAGTCTAGGCTTTGCTAGGGGAGTATAACAGAGGAAGAAAGGAACTGAAAAGTTGAAACATTTTATATTATTCTCATGATTATCATGGGCCTTGGACTCTAAACTGAAAAAGAAGGAAATTAGAGGAAAACTGAACTAGAAAGTAGTAGGCTCAAGTGACTGAAGATCTCCATAAGTCTGAATAATTTTTGAATGACAAGTTTAGATTAATAGTGAGAAACTCCCAAAAGCATCTGAACATTTTTGTTAGTTATAAATAGCAACTCTAAGTGTCATCTGCAAGGCATTATTAGCTATACAAATTCAAAAAAAGCTTTGGGAAAGATAATCTGTCTTAGAAAAATGTCACCAGTTTTGTGCTTTAGGCACTTCTTGTGAAGGTGGCACGTAAGGTGGAAAACTTTTATTCGAAGTATTTAATTACATATCCTTGGGCAGTTTCTTTTAACCGTATGGACTAATGGTCTCACTATAAGAATGATGGTCCTTTCAATCTCCCAAGTCTAATGTATTCAAGAGTCTCTTAAAATCTTTTAGCTAAAATACCAGAAGTTACCCAAATCTCTTTGTGTATAAGCATGTATGAACAAATATGTTAGCACCAGATTTGGGAGAGGGGAGATGTGCTAGTTCTACTAGAAGGTTTATTCTTAAAAGAAATGACACACCTACAGAGAGTGAAAATAGAGAAGAGAAAAACGTCTGTTAAAAAGATGGCAACTTTAGAATACAGAGCATATAGATATCATTATACCTGAAATCTCAAACTCTTCTGAAAAACTGAGTTGGAGAAAGCTGCTTTTTATAATTTACATCAATGGTGAAGATATAATGCATATAACCTTTATATTCATACTGGAGAATAAAAGGATAATAGATTCTTTGGTGTGAAATTATTTTAATAGCTAAAGTAATTATTTTCCTCTACTATCAAATGTATACAAATATTCCTGTGTCTATAAACTTTGGGAATAAGGAGTCTTAGTGCTTTCTAAAACATTTGCTTGCTTAGCTAAATCAAACAAATGATAATAAACACAACTTATTTCACTAAAAATATATGCAAGTCGTAGTACTCACATTAATATAGAGATTTGAAAGGCAAGTAATTAACAAGATAACACTGCACACATTTTGTTGCTTTTGAAAACCAAAAAAAATGCATATGGATATCTTATTATTAATTCCTAATTACTCTCTTCACCTTTTTTAAGTGCCTAAAAATGTGCCCTATAAAAAATCTGGTAATGCAAAGATCAAAGAAAGCAGTTAATATATCTCCACACAGGTCTTGCTCTGGTAGAAAAGCTGTCATTGCTCTTTACACTCAAAATCAGATATTGGAGGAAAAAAATATTTGAATACATTTTGAATATATTATTTTGTTTAAAAAAATGGAAGCACAAACCTACTGTACTAATTTTTAGTGAAATAACAAAGTGATATTATACATGATAGTCCACCTTTATCACTGGGTTAGCTTTCCGTGATTTCAGTTACCTATGGTCAACTACAGTCCAAAAATATTAAATAGAAAATTCCAGAAGTAAACAATTTATAAGTTTTAAATCGCAGGCCATTCTGAATAGCATGATGAAATCTCCAGCCGTCCCTGGTATGTGAATCATCTCTTGTCCCCATTTCCAAGCTGTATACCCTCCCTTCCTATTAGTAACTTGGTATCCATCTTGGTTATCATTGTTCTATTTTTTCCTCCTTTAATTTATTAATGTGGCAAATTACATTAATTGTATTTATTAACTTAATTTAATTTTATTATTAGTTATTGTAGTTAATCTCCTACTGTGCCTAATTTATAAATTAAACTTTATGTATGTATACATAGGAAAAAACAGTATATAGTGGCATACTTCGTTTTATTACACTTCACCTAATTGTGCGCCACAGATATTGCTTTTTCATCAACATTGAGGGAAAAACCCCCACAAGCAAAAAGATTATGACTTGCTAAAGGCTCAAATTATGGTTAGCATTTTTTAGCAATATAGTATGTTTTAATTAAGGTATGTACATTGTTTATTTGGACATAATGTTATTGCACACTTAACAGACTACAGTATAGTATAAACATAACTTTTACATACCCTGGGAAACCAAAAAGTTTGTGTGACTCCCTTTATTACAATATTTGCTTTAATGTGGTGTTCTGGAACCCAACCTGCGATGTTTTTGAGGTATGCCTGTGTTGGGCCAGGTGCAATCCGCAGATTCAAGCATCCACTGGGAGTCTTAGAACATATTTCCCACAGATAAGGGGAGACTACTATATATGGAAACATACTCACATGTAAACATATTAACTCAAAATAATACAATCATCGTTACTAGATTATAAACTCTATGAGGGTAAGCATTATTGTCTGTTTTCATCTTTGCCTATTTCCCTAGAGCTTCAAAGAGACTCTGGCACAGGGCTGATGGTCATTTACATGTAACCCACATAGCCATCATGAAATGCACAAATAGTTAATCCCCATAAGCTGTAGCAACCTTCAATGATGTGTAATTGTGGTAAACATGGGATATAATAGAATTTGTTTTTGTATCACGGTGGTTTCCTTTTTACTTTCTTACCGTTTCCAAAGAGTAAACATATTCTACTGGAAGCAAGAAGCACATAAATTCCTTCTATCACTTCAGTGAAGCAGAGGACATAGAGGTAGTTTAAGAAACTGTTGGCCAGAGAAACTGCAGACACAGCAAAAAGAGGGCAGCATTGAGAGGTGTCCCTAATAAGTAGAATGAGACACTCATTTTGGATAACAAGTAAGTAGCAGTAAGTGTTTTGCAAAGCCCCTTCAGCAATGTAATTCATAAAGAGTCATTACTGAGAGAGAAGTTTGAGGAAATGAGATGTTGAGATTTCTACAAATAATAGCAAGCCTGATAAATGAAGATACATCTTAATGCAGACAACCATGAGTGGAGAAGTGTTTGTAACTCAGGAAAAAGGATGAACAAAATGTGGACCTGATAAGCAGGAAGAAAAAGTTAAAAAGAAGTATTGTCTAGCTTTTCTTGGATTTTTATCAAGAGATTCTGCTTAACATGAAGGAGTTGACATTATTAGTATCAGTAGCAGAAACCTATCGAACATCATTTAGAATCAATTGTCTGTATAATCCTATATAACTTTACCATTTTATAAACTGGTGTTATTCTCAATTCATAGATTCCAGTCATTCGTATGATTTATTTTAATTGAATTTAATTTATATTAATACATTTGCATATGTTACTTTACTTTTCATCCTGAAATGATCATTGTCATCTTGGTAGAAAGGAGAAACTGTCCAATTGATAATAGTGTTCTAAGGGATATTCTGATATCAACAATTTTTTTCTTACAAAGTCTCTGTCACTGATTATTGCTTAGGCATTTGTTAGAAAAACATGATGACACACTTTCTTTGGTGTTGTCAAAAGATACAGTGTGATAAAATGCTGAAACTCTTAATATTGTAAATTAAATTTTAAATTTAAAATTTTTGTTGATTTAACTTTAATAAGAATAAATGAATATCATCTGATTGATTGCTAAAGCCAGTACCACATGCACAATTTACAAATAAATTAATATAGTACAGATTGGGTAGAACTCTTTAGATACATGAATAAATAGAAAAGTAAATATTTCATTCATTCAATAAATATTTAACTACTGATTTAGTATTGACTGTGTTCCAGGCACTATTTGGGCAATTGGGATAATTTAGAAAACATAACAGCAATCCCTATCTTTGTGAAACTTAAATACTAATGAGGAAAGATAGATAATACATAATAATAAATTTATACAGTATGTTAAAAGATTTTAAGTATCCCTGGAGGTGAAGTAGGCAGTAGACTTCAATATTAAATAGGATGGTAAAAGTAGACTTCATTGGGAAAGTAAGATGTAAGCAAAGACTTGAAAAGCTGTGGGAGTTGGTCATGCAGAGATCTAGGTGAAGAGAGTTCCAGCGAGGTTAGAACCTAATACAAAAGCCTATGGTAAAAGAATGCCTAACAGAACTATGTACTATCAAAAGAGCCAGATTCTGTAATGGAGTGATGGGAATGAGATTTATAATAAAAAATGGGAGTCAGAATTTGTAGACAGATAGATTGATTAATAGCCATATTCTAGCTATTAATCCTCTCATACTACTCTAATGCATTCTCTTATGCTTCATGATAAGAACATTAAAGATCGCTTACTAAATAGATTAATGATTCAATTACCTTAGAATAACCAAGGAATAATTTTTCAAATATTTCACGATGCCACGATCCATGCATTAAATACTAAGCCTGTTCATATCTCTTTAAAGTCACAGTTGGTTTGATGTTTACTGCCACAAGAGAATTCTAAAGCAGTACACCTTTCATTGACAATATTTAGGGATACTTGTTTTCTGAAAATGGGTCTTTAACTTCCTATTTAAGAATTATATTAACAAGTAGAGGTTGTCAGAAATAATATTGCATAAAGCCTTAGTAGAAGTTCTATGTTGTTGATTAGTCTCCTATCTGAAATAGAAGGGCACCATCACAAATGACCTCCCATCTATGAACATAAGTAACACTGGAAATACACCAGTTTTAAGGCAAACTTCATTGTATCTAAGCTCATAAAATATGAGGACCCAAGTCCCTGGAGCAGAGGAGTTTAACTTATGCAGTATATCAAGATGAGAACTGCTGGAAAACTGCAGGCATTGACGTACTATACTTGTTTAATATGTTAGCTAGCCTAGAGCAACGATAATCAGAGACAAGCTCTATGAAATGTTATTTGTGCCACATACTCACATTAATTTTCTTTTAATCTTTATATGCCTCAAGAAATATTTCAATTGAATTTTACATTTTTCCTCAAGAAATCAGAAACTCTGAAATCCAATCTCTTTAACTTTTTTCACTGTTACTTCCAAATCCTAAATGAAACTAAACCAAGAATTTAGCTTGCATTTACTTTTTCAATATGTAAAAATGATATGGTTTAGGCAAACTTGAATATAATTCTGGAATTAGGCTTACTCATGTAATGCGTTACTCAATCATTCATCTGTTAAACACATATTTATCTAATTCATATTATATATTTATTTCAATATAGGTAAAACATAAAGTTATAGTTACTTTTGGAGGCAGTATGTGTAGTAGTTGCAAAAGAAGCTCTGTAGTCAGATATTCTGGGTACAATATTCCTTCTAACTGTGTCTCCTTAGATAAGTTAATTAACCTCTCTTTGCCTCAATTATCCTATGACAAAAATAGGAATTAATAATGATGTCTACAACATGTGTAATTGTGAAGAATAAAGTAACTTATGAAAAGTGCTTAGCATAATGTCTGTCATCTAGTACCAATTCAACAAATATATACTGTTTCTGTTATATGCTTATGTGTACATTTAAAAGTATCCTATGGTATAGTTACATTATTACTTAAGAAATGCAGGATGATTCGCCATTTTTAAAACATGAGAACTTCAGCAATGAACAATGAACAAGGAAATCACTGAAAATAATGACAAATCTTGGTTTTTGAGAAGGAGATGAAGAACATTTTAAAACTCCCAGGTAATAGATTACAGATATTATGGTATAGAGTTTCAAAAATGATTAAAAGTACTAACTTTAAAAAGAAAAACAAAGTTTGATAAATTTTTATATTTGGCTGTTTTTTGTCTTTGTAGATTTTAGCCCAAATCTTGTTGAACTTCAAAATTTTCCAACAAATGCACTACAAATCTCTCTGTGATATAATTTCGACATAGTGTAAAAAATATATATAAGGACAAAAACAGAGCTCAAGGAATCACAAAACAGATTTAAATATGTTTACTAACTTTAAAGGGAAACTGGAAATTATATGTAAAAGTGAATTCTTACAGTTTTTAAGTAGATTTAGCAGCCTTGAAATTTCTGAATTTCTAAGTCTGTTCTGTAAACCTATACTAGTCAAAGATCTCATACTCACAAAATGAATCCTAAGCAGGGCTTCAGTTAGAAATCCATATCTACAACTAAAGATTTGTTATCAGCAATGTAATTGAAACGACACTGAATTTAAAGTCTGTGCAGCAAGCTGATAGATGAAAAAATAGATATCCAAGTTAAGGAAACCAGAATTTAGGAACTGAATAAGGTTGGCAATAGGTTTATCAAATACTGTTCAAACTTAGAATTTCTTAACTTCTTGAGTAGTTTCATCAGTCTCATTGAGAAGCCATATAAGATAGAAAATTGCATAGCAAGAAGCTGTAAGAGAACCAATTTGTCTTTCTTAAAATTAAAACATAGCATAGATATTAGATTTTAAAACTCTCCAGAGATTATCAGGTACTACTCTCTTTACCTTCCCACCCCCACATCATTTTCTGGGTAGGAAAACCAAAACCCAGAGTTGAACATTGTCCTCATCCTCCAAGAGTGTGCTTTTCTCCCCCAAAATGATGCACTTGTCTTAGAAAAAGAAATGCAGTGGTAAGAAGCAGAGAGGCCAGAATTGTTTTACACTCGTGTTCTTTTGGGCCATATACCAGAGCTGCAAAATGAAACTAACACTAGCAAGAACTACAGTGGCACCTCTTATTTTTCCTAAAGAAATAGGTTCAAAAACAGATAGAACAGAACAATTGGATGGTAATTTACAGTTCTGCTCAATGTGGGAAGAACAATTTGGTTTTAGTATGTAATGAGGTTATTATAAGAATTGAATTAATCCAAGAAAAACATTTGGGACAGTGCTTGACACAGCGAATACTTCCAAAATACTTGTTATTTTTATAACTATTGTAATAATTAGTCTTTTATCTGTATAATATCAACAAGAGTAGCAACATCTTAAGCTACTAATAAAAATTAGTGCATGTTGGGGTCAACTGTGGACAAGGCACTGAGCTGTGTTTTATATAAATTCATTTATCCCCACAGATTGTCTCAATTTTACAGCTGAGGAACCTAGGACATAAAGTGGTTAAGGAATGCTGTGAAAGTTATGCAGCGTTTAAGACAATGATTTATAATAGAACTACTAAAACAATTTTGTAAAAGAAAGATAGTCCTGGATGCCGGACCCACTGACCAGAGTTCGAGCCCCGAATCTGCCACCTTTAAGTTAAATTTCTCTGCTGCAGAGCCCCTCATCTGTCAAATGAGGAGGTGGAACTACAAGTTACTTAAAGTTCTTTCTCGCTCTTTCTTGTGCCTCGATAGTCTAGGCTAAATGTAAAAAGTCGCACAGTTATTTGAGGACTTTCAAAAATTAATTTTGGTTTTAACCAATTAAATCATAACTACTTTCTACAGTTAAGAAAAATTATCATAATGAAATCTCCACAGTGCTGGATATGAAATATCTATTTCATCTATTCATTCTATAGTTTTCCATATTGGAAAAGGAAATAAGCCAAATTTAGTGTATTGGATGCTATGTTTTTTTTAGTCTTATAGACTGCTTGCTTACAAGGAAGTAGGGGAAATCTTTATGACATGATAGCAGTTTGGGTAGAGATTGTAACAGTCACGAATATTTCTCCCTAGGTATACTTTAGACAGAGATGATCTCATACCCTAGTATAGTAACTAGAGGTGTTCACACAGATGCCTGAATGCTGTACTGCAAGGGAGTTATGGTAGGAAATTCTGTTTTTTGGTTTTTTTTGTTTTTTTTTTTCCCCCTCCAGTTAATAGCTTTTCTCCCAAATGCCTTCCTAAACTATCTTAATTTAGCACACTGCAGAACATTTGTTTTGGGGTAATTTTTTTTTACTTACAATTCATGGCATTTTGGTTTGGTCTCGTGCTTAATTTCAATCAACAAAAACAGTTTATACTCTCTAGTGAGAAAATACGTATAGTGAGGGAAATATATTTTCCTCAACTATATTCGCCAAAGTATTTTTAAATATGATTTCCTCAAGACATGCTAGATAAATATTATATTTGTACTGTTTAAGAATAATGAAATGGGTTTTTATATCAGTCAAAATTTTGTAAATATTGTATTAATTCTAACGGTCAACCGTTATACACATACATATTTATATATTAAGTAATTTTACTATTTATGTCTACTTCAAGTCTGAGTAAGATTTTCTCAGTGAATAGAATTTAAACAAACATTTCCCTCCGAATTATTTCAATACATGTTTTAGTGGATGTTACACAAAATATAAAATGCCAAGTATTTTTTCATTTAAAAATGTGGAAATTTGCGATATATATGTAAGTGAGCACAAAGAAGGGGTTGAGTTTTATCGAGATTATTATTTCTTTTGAAAATATTTTTTGTCTTAACTGTTATTGCTTAATTAATTGGGGTGATATTATAGTCTGATATTTCAAAGCAAATTAACCAAGTGACTATCAAAAATAGCCAGCAAAAATCAAGATTGCTATGGTTTTCATAATAGAAACTGGAAATCACAGTTTGTATTTCCCCCTAACAACTTTCCCTACTCAAGCCACCTGACCTTACAACTTAAAGGTTTAGTCTTACTCTACTACTCAGATTAATTTCTGCCCTTAGTTAGGGCTTTATGCCTCCCAGGTCATACCTCAATAATTCATACCCTAGATGTAATAGGTGAACATCACTATACCTTAGATCATTTAACTTCTTCCACTGAGACACATTCTTGCCTAATGCATATGGATAATCCTCTTAGATCATTATTCCTTGCCCATATGGCTCCCAAATTCTCACCATCAGATTTTCTGACTCAGTTCTTTAACCTCAGTTCTTTCAATAATTCGGTGCCCAAATATGACCAAGCTTTTTACATAGTTTATACAACATATATCTACCCTGGCAAGTTTATCTTCTAGCCCCTATTCCATCTAATCAGGTATGCTTTTTCTCAAAGTCCTGACACCCAGCTCTTCAAGATCCCTGTTGTCTTGAAGAAACATCATGACCCATGCATAAGTTCTATATTAAAATAAATTTGTATTCCTATGTATAGAACACATCAAACATTTTGACTGCTATGAATTTAAAGAAACTTGACCATAAATGAATAGATGAACTTGATATCTAGACTTTTAAAATATTGATTTAAATTTGCTTTTGTACTTATTAGTTCTGATTGTCAGAGCACATAATTTAAAATTTATAAGCTTCAGTTTTCTCCTTTGAACAAATAAGTTTAAAATACTTTAGTTTCTGCTTCTATTCATAAAGAAGTAGTGGCCATAAGACTTGCCTTCTGTTGTAATAATTAGAAAACTAGATGAAAGTTATAAAACAATCATCACACACTGAAAAACAGACAGAGAAGCTCTATAATACTTGAAAAAGAGAAAGAAAGGGAATCTTACAATACCTGGATTTCTATCTGGAGAAAAATTTTGGATCATGGTGTGTGGAGGACAACCCAAACAGAACTTCAGAATTTTAAAATTTTGTAGTTGAAGAGACAAAGATGTTAGTTTGGAGTGAACAGAGCAGCTAGAATTTTTGAGCAGATTACCATAAAGAAGGGAAATACAAAGAGAAATAACTCTAGAAATCTGTATAGGTGTTTCCCTGACAAATTTCTTTGAATAGTAATCTTCACATATGTAGAGTGAAATTTCACATGAAAAAGAATAATTACCAGAGAAACCTAAATAGAATAATTCCCAAACCTTTTATGGGTGTGGAAATCTTTCAAATTCCCATCAGCCAGATTAGTGAACTCTCATTGAATACATAGGGTACTCAATCAAGAGCACAAAAGGGTCAAGTTTTAGTAATAGGGATAACTCTAAAAATGACATCCTACCCATTCTTTTTTTTTAAGCAAGCCTCAAAAACATCATTCTGATATACAAGTAACTTAACCATCTCCCAGACCAATTCTAATTCCTTCTAAAGGAATAAACAAAATCTAGCATTTAACAAAATAAAAAACAGTATCTAGGAATCAATCAAAATCACTGGACATAAGAAGACATAAGATAATGTGATTTATAACCAGGAGAAAATTCAGTCAACAGAAACAGACCTGGTAATGACAGATGACAGAATTAACAGACAAGAAGTTCCAAATATATTATAAATGTAAATGTGTCAAGGAGTTAAAGAAAAGTATGACTATAATGAGAGAAATAAAAAACAATATATCGAGATTATACTTCTAAAAACTAAAACTTAGATACCTGGAATTAAAATTTACCTGAGTGGGATTAATAGTAGATTAGACACTGAAGAATATAAGGTCAATGAACTTTAAGATGTAGCAATAGAAAATATACAAAATGAGGCACCAAGAAAAGAGAAAGACTTTTAAAAAAGTAAACAGAGTGTCAGTGGCAGATGACAAGCCATTTAACATTTAATCTGAGTCTCAAAATTAGATGGTGGGAGAAGCAGGGAATAGAAAACTTAAAGAAATAATGGCCAAATTTCTCCAAAATTTTATGAAAGCAATACCTACTTTAAAAGGTTGTCATGAGTATCAAATGAGAAAATGTGTGTAAAAAACATTTTTACTGTGTTTCCTTGTTTGTCAATATGAATATTTTTCATTGTTTATGAATATTTTCTAAATAATTTGCATTCTTCAAATAAAAGGCACAAAATAGGGGTATTTTGTTCAAATTAATCTTATATTCAGACATATTATATATGTGTAGTAATTATAATAAAAATTAAAATAAGAAGAGGAAAAAGAAGATAATTGCTATTGTAGGATATGCCGTGCCTGGCCTTTTGCTAAGTGCTATCCACATATTATCTAGCTTAATCTTCATAGCGACCACATGCAGTAGCTACTAAATTTATTATTTTTTTTCAAGTATAAAAGATAAGATTAGGAAATATTATATAATTTATTAGAGAGTACACAGAAGAAAGTGGCAAACCAGAGCTTTCTACCCACATCAGTTTGAATTCAAAAGTACATCATTATGTAGTTTCCCATATCTTAAAAGTTATGATCATGAATGCTACTATAGAATTTATTTTTAGACTACACTGCCAGGTTTAAGAAATGTTCTAATGTTTTGTATCTTTTTAATATAAAATTCAAACTCTTCAAAATGTAATCTGTAGATGTAGATAGTTTTCTCTGCTCAGAAATCAGGCTATCATTTGTTTACAAAATTAACTTGTTTGCCGGGTTGATTCTAGGGCCTTTTCTATAGTCATGAGAGTAATGGTTTATTTTTTAAAATGAAATAACCTTAGTTAATATTTGTCTTCATATGCTTTTGTCTAAATGATTTGAGAAATGAATTTTATACATGAAGAGAGAGCGTTTAAAAAAACCTCTTGAAAACATTTCAACATAAACGCTGTCAGCAAATGTGAAGATTTTTATCTAATAAATTATTTTCCTTATAACTATGAATACTTGTTATTGTACTCTAAATGTGCTGTTTAACACAACAGCAAAAACAGTAACAATCTTAAATTCCAAAATATAAAGCTAGAAATACAATGATTAAGTCAGGCATATCTTTCTTACAGGTCAGTTTTCTTACCAGATGCATTAGTGATAACGCAGAATATATAGTTATGTGCTATTCCAATTTTCATCAGAAATAGGGACTTTTATTTAAATCAAAATTATTAA
>NW_011888806.1:6343763-6353475 GCF_000151845.1 Pteropus vampyrus | reverse complement strand
AATTACCAGAGAAACCTAAATAGAATAATTCCCAAACCTTTTATGGGTGTGGAAATCTTTCAAATTCCCATCAGCCAGATTAGTGAACTCTCATTGAATACATAGGGTACTCAATCAAGAGCACAAAAGGGTCAAGTTTTAGTAATAGGGATAACTCTAAAAATGACATCCTACCCATTCTTTTTTTTTAAGCAAGCCTCAAAAACATCATTCTGATATACAAGTAACTTAACCATCTCCCAGACCAATTCTAATTCCTTCTAAAGGAATAAACAAAATCTAGCATTTAACAAAATAAAAAACAGTGTCTAGGAATCAATCAAAATCACTGGACATAAGAAGACATAAGATAATGTGATTTATAACCAGGAGAAAATTCAGTCAACAGAAACAGACCTGGTAATGACAGATGACAGAATTAACAGACAAGAAGTTCCAAATATATTATAAATGTAAATGTGTCAAGGAGTTAAAGAAAAGTATGACTATAATGAGAGAAATAAAAAACAATATATCGAGATTATACTTCTAAAAACTAAAACTTAGATACCTGGAATTAAAATTTACCTGAGTGGGATTAATAGTAGATTAGACACTGAAGAATATAAGGTCAATGAACTTTAAGATGTAGCAATAGAAAATATACAAAATGAGGCACCAAGAAAAGAGAAAGACTTTTAAAAAAGTAAACAGAGTGTCAGTGGCAGATGACAAGCCATTTAACATTTAATCTGAGTCTCAAAATTAGATGGTGGGAGAAGCAGGGAATAGAAAACTTAAAGAAATAATGGCCAAATTTCTCCAAAATTTTATGAAAGCAATACCTACTTTAAAAGGTTGTCATGAGTATCAAATGAGAAAATGTGTGTAAAAAACATTTTTACTGTGTTTCCTTGTTTGTCAATATGAATATTTTTCATTGTTTATGAATATTTTCTAAATAATTTGCATTCTTCAAATAAAAGGCACAAAATAGGGGTATTTTGTTCAAATTAATCTTATATTCAGACATATTATATATGTGTAGTAATTATAATAAAAATTAAAATAAGAAGAGGAAAAAGAAGATAATTGCTATTGTAGGATATGCCGTGCCTGGCCTTTTGCTAAGTGCTATCCACATATTATCTAGCTTAATCTTCATAGCGACCACATGCAGTAGCTACTAAATTTATTATTTTTTTTCAAGTATAAAAGATAAGATTAGGAAATATTATATAATTTATTAGAGAGTACACAGAAGAAAGTGGCAAACCAGAGCTTTCTACCCACATCAGTTTGAATTCAAAAGTACATCATTATGTAGTTTCCCATATCTTAAAAGTTATGATCATGAATGCTACTATAGAATTTATTTTTAGACTACACTGCCAGGTTTAAGAAATGTTCTAATGTTTTGTATCTTTTTAATATAAAATTCAAACTCTTCAAAATGTAATCTGTAGATGTAGATAGTTTTCTCTGCTCAGAAATCAGGCTATCATTTGTTTACAAAATTAACTTGTTTGCCGGGTTGATTCTAGGGCCTTTTCTATAGTCATGAGAGTAATGGTTTATTTTTTAAAATGAAATAACCTTAGTTAATATTTGTCTTCATATGCTTTTGTCTAAATGATTTGAGAAATGAATTTTATACATGAAGAGAGAGCGTTTAAAAAAACCTCTTGAAAACATTTAAACATAAACGCTGTCAGCAAATGTGAAGATTTTTATCTAATAAATTATTTTCCTTATAACTATGAATACTTGTTATTGTACTCTAAATGTGCTGTTTAACACAACAGCAAAAACAGTAACAATCTTAAATTCCAAAATATAAAGCTAGAAATACAATGATTAAGTCAGGCATATCTTTCTTACAGGTCAGTTTTCTTACCAGATGCATTAGTGATAACGCAGAATATATAGTTATGTGCTATTCCAATTTTCATCAGAAATAGGGACTTTTATTTAAATCAAAATTATTAATGATAATATGAAAAATTTTTACACTTGTATTTTGTAAAGCTCTGTCAAATAATTTAGAGGCATGTAAAAATTTACAATAAAAATAAATCCCAATATTTATTTATTTGTATTCTTTTCAATTTTCTCCTGATAGCATTTAAAAAACAAAAAGAAGAAAAGAAAATGCAATTTAGGTATAGGCTAACTTATGAGAATATATAAGTCCTCATTTATATATATCTTTGCTATTTTAAAATTTACCCCCAGTTTCCAAAAACTGCTATCACAGTAAGCATTTGCTTAAAGAACTAGTCCATACTCCTTCTCTTGAAAGACTTCACAATTTGGTCAATTTGTCAGTCTTATTTTTCTACCATTCCTTTTGGCCCAATTCACAATACATGCCAACTAAACCACACATGTTTCCTAGACCTTTTAGAGCTGTGCTTCTCAAAATTTAATGTGCATGTGAATCACCTGAAAAATTTGTTAAAATGTATATTCTTATGAATCAGGTCTTGGGTGGAGTCTGGGAGTCTGCATTTCTAGTGAGTTCCCAGGTGATGATATGTTGCTATTCCAGGCACCACACTTTGAACAGTCAGGTATTTAGAGTACTGCATGCTGTTCTCTTCCTGCACTCCCTCCTCAGTCTCTAAGACTGTCAAGATGCTGTCCTCCCCTGTGTCCTTCTGTGTATATGTCTGTTCACAGGCTGAATGAACCTCTCTCATCTCATGATCAGAGAAAATTTTGTATACCTGACATCATTCTCCTGAAGTTTTACCTTCATTTGTATGTAACCAATGATCTAAACTTTGAGAGGACTATTTATTATTTATTTTGATATCTCCAATATCTAGCATGATGTCTGGCCCATAATAAGTATACAATAAATGTATATTGCTGAATAATTAAAGGAAGTGGTTGAGAGAAGGAAGGAAAGTGAATAGAAGGTAAGAGAAATGAAGGAAGGTAAAAACGAAGAATTAGGTACCGTGAGATCACATTTCACTGCAATTTTCAGTTAGCCCTTCAACATACAAAGCTTCCTCAGTAGGGAAAATAACAGGAATTGAAGCTTTCATTGCATTTTACAGAGGAGGATCTTTCCTTATTTTGCTTTCTAAACGTTAGCATTTCTAGGGAAGATAGAGAGATAGACACAGACTAATTTTTTTCTTGTGCCACAAGCACTGTTTTACAATAGGCTTGCTAAAAAAAAGACGAACTCTTCTCCCATTTAAATTAAGCACAGTGTTTACTGGGGATTTAAAGTGAATCCGTCTCCTTTTAGTGTAGAAAGCAGTTATAAGAGAAGAGAGAGAAAGTCCTTTGTGAGGAGATTATATTCTGAATATTTCCTAGGTGATCAGTGCTGCAAAGGATGCTGCTGCTTTTATCTACCTTACTCATGTTTTGGCCCTGAAATGTTCCAGGTGCAAAGCAGTAGAGTAAGATCTTGCCTATCATAACATATTCTATATGTACTGTTTTCATTTTAAACAGCACCTTTGGGATGGTGTTTTTACCAAGGGTCAAGCAATCATTACAAAAAAAAAACTTTATATTGTACTTTTACTTACGGTCTTAGGATTTAGCAAGGAATGCATTGAACCACTTCTGAAGACTTACTCAGGTACAGATATTGGCATACATGTGAGATATTCATCTATATTTGAATCTTCTTTGTTAAATGAATTATTTTCTTTTTTTATAAGTTTTGAAATAACTATTACTAATTATTAGTTAACTTCTTCTTTGCCAACAGTAATTTTTTTTTGTTTTTTCTTTCAGGGTTTGAACCTGAGAAGATTGGAGACAGTACAAGGAGGGAGAGAGGTAAGAAAGTCTAAGGGAGAGTGATAGGGAGGAAAAGAAAATGGTTAGTGTTTTAGTGATGCCGTTGGTGATGGTGACATGATGATGATGATGACGATGATGACGATGATGACGATGATGATGATGATGATGATGATAATGGTGATGGGGATGTAGTAAGAGGAATTTCGTATACATATGTCCCATTCACTCTGGCCAAAGTGCATTTTACATGTTTATGTAAATGTATTATTTGTGCCTGTTCCTCTGAAGCTGAAGAGAATACTGTTTCTCTGGTTAGGCAGGCTGTTTCTGTTAAAATGTATTTTTACAACACAGGACCCTCTGGACAAGACTAAAAAGCCTTTTAAAGAAAACATTACTTGTAATAATGGTTTACTGAGAAATTAGCAAAATTCTAACAATGGAAACATTTTATGACACCAGGGATCCTTCATTCTCTTGTGTAAGGCTACTGGTATATGCTACTAGGCTGGTATGCATTCTTAGTGTGAAATTGCTCTGGTGAGACTAGTGGTTTTAGAACTTTATTGTCAATACTAGATGCTTTATAAAGAAGAGAAATTTTTAATAGTAACAAACATAATAACATTGTATACATAATGCATATTTTTATTTTCTAATTCTAATGCGCAAACTTAACCATGATTAAAATTATTTTCATTCTAAATGTATAAATGTTGTACTTTGTGATTTAGATTGTGGGAGTAGAGGAATAATGGAATATTTAATTCAGTAAATTAGTATTTTCTTGTTGCCCAAAAAGTAATTTAATTTTTTGGTGATATTTATATAACAATTTGGGGTGGGGGCAGGGGCAAAAGTAAAGATATTTTGTCTTGCAAAATGAGAAAATGAATCTTCACCTTCCTCCCCAGCTGTGGCTTCTCTTTCCATAAAAAGTTTTCTTCAGTATTAAATATGTGATGTTTTCCTTTTCTTTCCTTGCTGTTATACTTTCAAGTTTTGTGTTTTTCACATTTGGCATTTTAGTTCCTAGTAAAATTGTCATTTAGGGCCTCTTCCCATTTTATTGCTATTTTCCATCCAGATGAATCTGTTCTTTTCGAAGGACATGTAATAGTTGGCTCACATTGGCAGAAGAGCTTAAGAAGGTAAATATTAGATGTTTTTCATGTTGTAGGAGAGCATGGTAATAAGGACATGATCATCAGTAAAGGCAAAGTAGGAGGAAAAACAAAACAAAGTGTACTGTGTAAGGAAGATCTCAGCCACTTACAGTTTTGCAAGGGTAACTACTTTTGCTCAGATGTGACCAAAATGAATCTACTTAGATAAAGAACTTAACTCATCACCTCCTAAATGAAAGTTCACAGCAAAGCAGTATTGCCATAATTTATCTCTGCTGATTCAGTGCCTTTCAAGACATATACAGTTTGGAGTTATCCAGCTTCTCACTGCTGTATCCTAGTTCAATAGCAACTATGTGTTCAAAGAAGGAAAACCTAAATCCATATACTCACATAGTGGCGTTGCTAAATGATAGTGATATTCTTCATTTGTTTTATTAGGATTTTGCTGCTTTTCATGTTATTTTTAAAAGCCTAATTACTAATTTTTACTGAGAAGAGTTGCTGTCAAATAGTATTGCTTATTTTCCCATTTCCTCTTTTATGTGCACTTATGGTTAAGGAACATGTCGATGATGTATTTTAATTTTTTTTTTAAGTTTTTTTCTTAAAACTATTTTGTGGTTTGTGTGGTCAACAACTTAATCACCTATAACTTAATACATACATCTGCATTGAGGGGACAACCTTGATTTGGGCCTTCTCTCTGAGGTTGGTGGAATAATTGTGAGGAAGGTAATATCATCAAATTAATGATAGCCCAGTAATGTCTTCTATACTTGACACTCTCAATCCTGGAGTAAAATGTAATGTCAACAATCGAAATTCAAAACAACCACTTCACCTCCTTTCTGGTTAACACAGGATTACTTGAGCATATTTCTTTTAAACATAATACTCAATTTTTCTCGTGATTATAAAGCTTAATATATTTTGTGGTAAGAAATATTAGGAAAATATCAGACAATTAGATGAAATAAGTTGTGAAAATTGCTCTGTTGAGTCTCAGTGGAATGTGATCTATAAACAAATAGTACAATGACTGTCTTAAGAGCCTCTTGATCTCTCTTGCTTAGGGGCCATGATATGTATCTTTATGATTCTTATTTGCTGTGTTCTGTTATTTGTATGCATTACAAATATGTATAATATGTCTCCGATTATGTTAAATTGAAATGTGTGGATTTAGAAAACTCTTACGCAAAATATTCTCTTAGCATCTATCACCCTAATGCTATTGTGATCAAGGACGATTTAATGGCAATGATTACTTCTTAAGAGGAGTTGATTAATTCGAATGACAGATATTCCTATTAGGTGTTGATGAAAGTAATACTAAGGGCCTATTACCAAATATTTATAAGAATATTTAAGAAGTGTAATTTAAAATGTTCTATTTACCAATTTGAGATGACAACAGTTAGACTGTGTGTGGAAAATTGAAGCAGGCCATAATATGCTATTTAGCTAGATCTTAATTACTATTAAAAAGCTTTCTGCTAGGTAAGAAAGCCAGATATGAACATTACACACTGTATAAAAATATAAATTAAAAGTTTTTTTCCTGAAAAAAATACAGATGAGTAGCACCTAAATCACTTGTATCATTGTGAAATATTTGAAAATATATATGTTGTATTTTTAAGTTACATTAATATTTTTGCATATTTATACATGCATACTATGTCTAAATTGAGGTGACTGATTATAATAGCTAATAACAACTTTTTTTAAAAAGGAAGATTAGTGGAGTGCTGTAAAACTGTGGTTAACTGATATTTCTATATGGTTAAAAACTTCCTGTCTATGGCCATGCCACCCTGAACATGCCCGATCTCATCTGATCTCGGAAGCTAAGCAGGGTCGGACCTGGTTAGTACTTGGATGGGAGACACCCTAGGAATACCAGGTGCTATAGGCATTTTTAAAAAACAAAAAAAACAAAAACTTCCTGCCTCCGTAGGATCTTATAACTCATAGAAACACCTCAGTGAAAATTTATTTGGTGTGACACATAATAAATCATTATTTTTTTCTCAAGAAATTTCTGTTCTTCCATATAATGCTTTTATAGTTAACTGTGATTAAAGCCAAATTACTGTCAGTTTTCTTAAAATATTATATGCTTTTGTTGCTTTAAATACTATTGTATTTTCCAAAGTACATTTTTTTTTTAACTTATTAGTTAAAGGTTCATCTCTGTGTTCATGTGTTTTCATGTGTGCATATGTGTGGGGGCGTGTGTGTGTACACCTTGATTTTTAATGGCAGATTGTTTCTACCTCCACCCTACCTACAATATGATCAACTATCTGTACTCTGGATATCTTATATCACATGATATTTGACTTTATATCATGGGTCAAGAGAACTAATTATTATGGTTGGATATCTAAATCATGGTCAAACATCTAATTTCAGAAACTGCACTGAATTTGGTAAGCTAAGGTGAGAGATAACAGTTAATGGAACTTTTGGAATATGGCTATGTTGTTGGAAGTTATTTAGATTTCAGAACCACAAAGGCAATGGAAATACAGCGCCAGTGTGTAATGATCAAAAATCACTTTTATATAATTGTGAACCTCAGATCTCCCAAAGTGATGAATAGAATAAGCAGAGATCTCTTATTCTATTCAATGTTGCCATTCTTCACCTGTAATTCTGAAGACAAGATTAATATTGATTAATATTGATATGCTTAAATATTTAAATAGTTTTATACTCTTACAAAACATTATGAATATGCTTCTTAAATATCTGAAGGAAAATTAACATTTTAGATAATTTCTAGAAGCATTCCTTAGATACTTAAGCAAAAAAACATTGGAAACATATTTATCCCTTTACTAGAAAAATTTTCTGTTGTGTTCTGGGAATTTTCAGTTGATTATAATTGACCAAGACACTTAAAACAACATTTTTATATGGTGGATTGCAAGTATAAATAGATAGATTCTGACAGACACATAGGAGAAAGTAGACATTTCAAATTATTAAAACAGCTGATTTATGAATGTGTCATTCTCAAGAAAATCATGAGAATGTCTTGCAACCTATCTGTTTTGTAGTCCAGAATGCTTCACTAACTTTCTCTATTAGACTACAGTGTTCTCATTTTTTTTTTTTTGCCAAAAACCATAAATAGGAAATTATAGATGATGTGAACTTCTAATATTTAAAGAAATAATTCTTAAGAGACATTTGAAAAAAGTAGACTGGGTATTAAATGTTTAGTTAAATGCTATTTTCTAACTTTACATTTGAATGTATTCATCATTTAAAATGACGATTCAAGATTTTCTATTTATATAAAGTATCACTTGAGCATATGATATTCCTGAAGAAATTATTTTATTGTGATAAATAGTGGAGTTTATGCCTTTGCTAATAGAGTTGGATAAATTTTTCATTGTTTATCCATTAACAGATTATTTATTTGTACTTTTGAGTTGAAAGGCATTTTTAAATTTGAGCCCCTAAAGGGAGAAAATTCAAAGAATGAGATAAATTATATTTTACATTTCAAAATAACTTGTCTACCTAGAATAGTAGCAGAAGCATATTTCAAGTGGAACAAAAAAAAAAATGCCATTGATTGTCTTTCCATTTATAACTTAATCAGAATTATTAAGTGGGTCTGGGTTATTGCTTAAGAAAACTTTCTATTATTTCTCCCAGATCCAACAGACCACCTGAGAGAATTGTTTTTTAAAGGGATAAAAGAAGAAAAATATGTGAGTTCTGAGAATATAACTAAAATTGAACACAGTGTATTGTTCTTGGAAATAGGAGTTAGCAAAAGGTGTTGATGTGCCATTGTTCTCTTAACATCTAATGTTTTATATAATTTTGAAATTATAAAAGATAGTTATGTGTCATAAACTTTGTGCATCAAGTATAAAATCTTCACTAAGAAGCAGATTATAATTACCAGTTATCTTTAATAGTTTTTCTGCAAAACTTCCATTTATATGTTTTCTTTATTGTTTAATATTCAGAATAGACTGAATATTTCTACTTTTGTTCAAATTTAGCTATCTCATTTTTGGTTGCCGTAAAGTTTTGTAGAATAACAGATTCCTTATCACCTCAGTGATGACACAGTTTTTTGGGAAATAGATATCGGCTAATATTATATTCTTCTTTGAGATTCTTATTTTTATACTAGAATTATTCAGTGGTTCACTGCCTATAATTTTGTATTAAGATATATCTGATTTATAGTTTGATTTTGATATCAAGACACCTTTTAAGGACTCGGTAAAAGAATCCCTATTTTTGTTCCCTTATCAGGATTGACAGACAATAAAGTAAAAGATTGTTGTGCTTATAAATGAGTATTTAATTGAAAGAATTATACTTTACAAGACCATAATTATTTCTGTTTCAAAATATTTTGAGAGGATAAAATGAATTATATATGCAAAGCTCTTTGAGCAGTGTCTGCCACGTAGGAAGAACCCAATAAATGGCAACAATTACCGTTATTGTTTTTCATGTCATCTGCTCTTCCCTTCATCTTTTCTTCTGTCAGAGACAGTTTGATTGTCACATGTTTGGGAGATTTTACTGTCTACACAGACTAGCTTACATCATAGGAATCAATGATATCCAAGGCATGTCCTGACATTTTAAGGGTTTTATGTTCTAAACTGGTTCTGATTTACAAATTCCAAATAGGACACCAAAATCTACTTGAAATCCATCATTGAATCTCAAAATTCTTTAATTCCACATTTCTTATTACAGATGAGAGAAAAAAATTATTACCTGTATTGCTTATAGCATTATTTACAGAGAGCACTGCCTAAGACCTATAGGTTTTATAA
>NW_011888806.1:6302304-6343713 GCF_000151845.1 Pteropus vampyrus | reverse complement strand
AAGCAGATTATAATTACCAGTTATCTTTAATAGTTTTTCTGCAAAACTTCCATTTATATGTTTTCTTTATTGTTTAATATTCAGAATAGACTGAATATTTCTACTTTTGTTCAAATTTAGCTATCTCATTTTTGGTTGCCGTAAAGTTTTGTAGAATAACAGATTCCTTATCACCTCAGTGATGACACAGTTTTTTGGGAAATAGATATCGGCTAATATTATATTCTTCTTTGAGATTCTTATTTTTATACTAGAATTATTCAGTGGTTCACTGCCTATAATTTTGTATTAAGATATATCTGATTTATAGTTTGATTTTGATATCAAGACACCTTTTAAGGACTCGGTAAAAGAATCCCTATTTTTGTTCCCTTATCAGGATTGACAGACAATAAAGTAAAAGATTGTTGTGCTTATAAATGAGTATTTAATTGAAAGAATTATACTTTACAAGACCATAATTATTTCTGTTTCAAAATATTTTGAGAGGATAAAATGAATTATATATGCAAAGCTCTTTGAGCAGTGTCTGCCACGTAGGAAGAACCCAATAAATGGCAACAATTACCGTTATTGTTTTTCATGTCATCTGCTCTTCCCTTCATCTTTTCTTCTGTCAGAGACAGTTTGATTGTCACATGTTTGGGAGATTTTACTGTCTACACAGACTAGCTTACATCATAGGAATCAATGATATCCAAGGCATGTCCTGACATTTTAAGGGTTTTATGTTCTAAACTGGTTCTGATTTACAAATTCCAAATAGGACACCAAAATCTACTTGAAATCCATCATTGAATCTCAAAATTCTTTAATTCCACATTTCTTATTACAGATGAGAGAAAAAAATTATTACCTGTATTGCTTATAGCATTATTTACAGAGAGCACTGCCTAAGACCTATAGGTTTTATAAGCTATTTTTCATATCTTATATATTTTCAGGGTGATCTTCAAAATCTAATTCTATGCTTTTAGACCATTGGCATTCCAAGTGACTATCCAAAAGAAACCTTTTGATTAAGCAAAACTAAGCTTATTAGAGCTACTTCAGTAAGAAAGAACACATTCTTAGTAGTATCACAGATGAGGGAGAATCCAAAGGATGTGCGCACCATTTAATTTCTTTCTTTATTTTTTTTTTTTGGAAATGTTTGATTATGTAGATTAGACGTTTCTAGAGTATAGACATAGTGACAGAACAATATTTCCTAAGAGAAGTAGAAAAAAGAGAAAGGAAAGAAGATCAGAAGTGAGAGGGATTCAGCTTTGGACATACATGAAATCTTCACTGTTGAAGGATAAAAGAAATGTTAGCTATTAGAAATCCACTATGCACACATGCACATGTATATTGGGAGCCACACACAAAAAATATTTACAACAGGTTTAAAGAATAATTTTAACCCTAGTGAACTCCATCAAGCAACAAAGTCAACAATCACATTCATGACAAACTTCCCCTAAATGAACTCTGCAATTTTGGATTGTACTGGGTGGAATTATGCCAGTTAGAGACATAGGCACATGAGTTAAAATATAAAGAAGAAATGGATCTTTAGAATCAAATAGATTAAGAAGACCACATGGAAATTTTGCTTAGGATACCTCCTGTCTCAAAAACCTTGACCTAAGACCAGGTTGGGAGCCTGACAAATCTCTAACTCCAAGCAAAATGAAACTAAGTAGAACCAACCAAAACAAGATTGAGAAAAATCCGTATAAGGTTTTGAAAGATTACTGGAGGTAACTGTCTAAAGGACATCAGTCTGACAAAAACTTTTGAACTCATGAGTGCTTGGAATTAGATCTCTTCTTACCGACTCACAAAGGAAAGTCATGAAAATAGACCAACAGTAGTTTTGCAGGTAAAAACATCTAGGATAAGAGTTTTCAAATTTGTTTAGATGATAGAAGAATTACTTAAAAAGCATTCTTATCCCAAGAAGGCAGAAACTCTGCATTTGGGAGGTTAACAAAAAGAACTTGGAGTTTAGATCCTGTGCGGGGTTTAGTTCTCTATTGCTGTCAGAATGACTACTGAATAAGAGACATCAGCAGCCTCAGAGGGACATGTGTCAAGTAGAGGAGCTTAAGTCAGGCTGTACAAGGGTTTCATTGAAACATGTATCTCCAGTTTTTGGCTATTGACCACACACACACACACACACACACACACACACACACACACACACACACACACACACACACACAAAGCAAAACTAAGGTTTTTAGACCTACTGCAATTAAAAAACAAACAAACAAATAAAAACAACACTAAATTAACAAAGTTTTAGTAGGTCTCTAAATGGAGAGGTTAGGGGAGAATATTTAAAGAGTGCTAAGGACCAGGAAGGATTAATTAAAGGCAAGTCTTGTAAAAAAGATAGATTAGGCAGACTTTATAACACCATAGCTTTGCACTGATGTGAACAACAGGTAAAATGAGTGAAGAGTCTGACTTCAGGGTTCTGAAATGTAACATTTTCTTCATTTATGAGTTCTTTTACAAAATATTTTGATATAAGTAAGACTTTGTCATTTTTAAGTGGATTTTACAAATTGAAGGCTAAGAAGGATTAATGTAGGACTTATTTTCTAATCAATATGAATTATGATATCTGGTTTTTATAAGGAATATATTATTTTTAGAATCAGTTAAACCTTGGACATGTTTTCTTTGAAAAGGGGAAAAATATGATTTTTATTTTATGTACTTATATTTTTATATGAAAGCATAGTCTCAAACTCAGGGATTTTTTTTGTGTGTGCATTGTTATTTTTTTGTTTGTGAATGCAATTGGTTATGCAGTTATTCCTTTCCCTTTACCTATGTCAGTTAATATAAAAGGAAAATACTACTCCAGGGGGTCGAATTGATTCACTCTGCTTTCATCAGAGAAGTATTTATTCATACATAAATGAGATCTGTTATGACTCCTTAATTACAAATAGAAGCCAATTGCCACCTCAAAAATATACAGAAGAAAATAATATATATTTTTTATTACTTGATACTTATCCATAACTTAGTAAGAGAATTACTTTTATGTTTGGATTTATATTTTCATGTGGAATGAACAGTCCCCATGTAAATGTTCAATTATTGTCTTTGCTGACTAACATTAAAATCCTGCAAAGCTACAACAGGAACACACTGCCTCTCTTTTCTGGTGAACTTTGTTGCCCTCCTTCTCTCTGCTTGGATATAGATCTCCAAATCTCTTTAAATTTTTCGGTCATTCCTCCAGTTAAGGACAATTATTTAACATTAAGTCCTTTTTCTTTTCACATACTGCCCTCAAATCTACTTTGAAACAGTTCTCTGGACATTGATGTCAATCAGCCCAAGGGAATAGGAGCAGTCCTGATTAGTTCCATTGCTGTCATTTAGTCCGTATCACAGGACCTGCTCAGTCCCTTAACGGTGATCACCACATTGTTACTTAGTACATCATCTAAAAGCTTTGAGTAAGATAACTTAATAACAGAAAAATTATGGACTTATGATTTTTTTTTTACCTCCTATGAAACATTGTACTGTTAAAATATTATAAAACAGTTGTTTTAATTAGATTAGAAATGTAAAAATAAAAAAAATTTTGTTAGGTTAGAAATGTAAAGATAAGAAAATTTCAGATTCATACAAATAGCAGTTGTATTCAAAATAATAGCTTTATGTAAAATTGTGATTACAAATTGTATTAGTTTGCTAAAGCTACTATACAAAATACCATACTGAGAAGTTTTAACAGATTTTCTCACAGTTCTGGAGCTAGAAGTTCAAGATCAAGGTTTCAGCAGATTAGGTTTCTCCTGAGGCTTCTCTCATTAGCTTGTAGATGGCTGCCTTCTTGATGTGTTCTCACATGGTCTTTCCTTTGGGTACTCATGTCCCAGTGTCTGTTTGTGTGTCCAAATTTCTTTTTATAAAGACATCAGATTGATTTGGATCCCCTCAAGTGGCCTCATTTTACATTAATTACCTCTTTAAAGGCCTATCTCCAAATCCAGTCACATTCTGAGGTATAGGGGTGAGGGCTTCAAGATATGAATTTTGAGGAGACACAATTCAGTTTGTAACATATGCTGCACGTAATATAATTATGCCATCCATTTTCCTCAAAAGAGTGGCTTCTTCTTTGCCCTTAGCTATTTACTCAGAAGGTTATTCTCTTCGATAACCTCGAAACTTGGTTATACTCAAATTCCAACCACCAACAGTTAATAAAAGAATAAAATGACATATGTATACAATTCCTTATCTGCAATTTTAAAATCTCAAATGCTCTAAAAACTGATTTTTTTCCTTCCCAAAGGAAGAAAACTCCGGGTGGTTGAATTGATTCACTCTGCTTTCATCAGAGAAGTATTTATTCATACATAAACGAGATCCGTTATGACTCCAAAGGGAGCTCACTTGGTGGCCTGAAATTACTTTTTTCCACTTAATAGGAAAATTCATAAGTACTGCTACAGAAATATCAATGTGTTTGTACAAGTTGCTCTTTCAAACTCTACTTGGTAAGTTTGAAAGATGTAGTATACATTCTGTATTATTATTTTAAAATTAGGGTAATTCTAAATTACCAGATACATCTGACCTTAAGAATTTTGGATAAGGAATTGTACATTTCTTCTGGGATACATTTCACTTGAAACCACTAGAAAAACGGTTTCACATCTCTTCACCATAAAAATTTTGAATTACCATTTGTTAAGTGCTTATCGTGTGCTTATCAAGGGCTTATTATCATAAGCACTTAACACATATTCACCCATTTAATCCTCACAACAAACGTTTGAAACAGCTACTACTATCATTCTCATTTCAAAAAAAGTAGCAAAATCAAAAAGAATTTAAATAACTTGTCTAAAGTCTCAAAATTAGTAAGGATTCAAACCTAGGAACTATGACTACAGAGTAAAGCTTCAACATTGCACTCTGACTTATAAATCATAGAGAAATGAATAGATTTAGACTATTGATGTTTCTCAGGAGAATTATCTCAATAATTGTTAATTGCTAAACATTCATATTCTCTCTACTCTCCCTAGCTGTCTTCCTGCCTACCTAATAGGCATTATCTCATCTAAGCACATGAACACAGGTACTGTTTTGTTTTAGTTAGAGATTGATTACAAAGAATAGAAACCTACTTAAAACTTATGTTAAACTGAATAATGTCAGGTACGTTTATTTGTAGGAATATTTCTTGATCTTTTGGAAAGTGAACAATAATCAGTTCTTTTTCTTTATCTGTGCCTTAGTTCTATGACATTCCTCTCTGTGTAAATTAGGTAGTTTCTTTACTTTTTTCACTTATACTTGGTTCCCCATGATTATCCTCAATGATGGTCTCAGCCATCTACTCTACAGTTGGATCAATCACTCCCAATAAGAGATACTGTGGTATAGTTTCCCCTAGCTTGTCTGCATGGTTCATTCTAATAAATATACTTTAGCAACAGAAACTAGGATAAGGAAAAGGATTTGTTTTCTTTTTCTTTCCTTCTCTCTCGTTCTAACTCCCTCACTCTCTCACATCATGTTCAAATGACAAAAGCATCATTTAACTCATCTTTTTACTCTACCACTGTGGGAAAATACAGAAGTTATCTGAAACATGCAATTTTACAGTTTTCCTTTTGATCAAGGTTCAGTCCTTTTAATTAGGTTCCGATCATTACTGCAAAGTTAGCTTCTCAATTGTCCTGCTCCTCTAAATCTATTACATCTGGAGTGGGGCAGGGGTCTTACCTTTCACTGATTAAACGTAACATACCATAAAGGGAGATAAATGTTGGCAATATAGTAAATTAAAACAGTTCCATATGCAGATATTACTGATACTATGTATATCTGATCTATTGTATTTCTTAAAACAAATCATTGCTGATATGTGAATCCTGAACATTAACATGGCCTTTATTTATCTTTTGTGAACTAAGAGAAAGGGAATCGCAATATTCTACATGAGAAAATTCACAATACACTTGCCTGTCCATTTCTGCATGGCATCAGGGGTAGACAATTAGAAGTAGGATATAAAGAAATAGCTTCTAAAACAGCTGAGAGAAAATAAAAGGCTTATTTTTATTCTTGTTTATAAGTACTCAAAAATGTTATATTTGAAGTGAGTAAATTAGTATTTATCAATTTTAACTCATTTACTTATTAATAACTGATGCCATTGTCAAACTAAATCATGAGTGTTATGTGAAAATTAATTGAAATATATAGATTTACTTAATATTCTGGAAGTTTGGAATTTTAGAAATGAAAAATGTTTATTGAAAGACATGGAATCAATTTTAATATTTTGTGCATACTATATACAATCTGTTGACCACCTTTTACCAGAAATGGAGAAATAGTTCATGTCTCTTTCTTGCTTCTAACTGTAGCTTATCAAAGATGTTGCTTTTGCCTCTAACAAGTTATATTTAATAATTTATTAGTTCTAGTTTACTTTCTGAAAGTAAAGGTCACAAAGAATAATGAGAATAAGTAGTACCTAGTACAAAAATGCCAAAAGTGTACAGAGGTCAAAAGCATCAGGGAAAGCAAATAATCTTTCAATTTCGCCTTAAAAAATATATTACTAATCTTAGTGAATGACTTTTTAAAACATTTTATTAGTTTCGAATATACAGTACATTGGTTAGACATTTACATAGTTTATAAAATGATCTCCCTAATTTCTCTTTCTCTCCTTTGGCTCTCCACCTAGCCATTACGTTAATGCTAACTGCATTCCCTGTGCCATGCTCCCATTCCCATGACATCTATCAACTACTAATTTGTACTTCTTTAACCTTTTATCTCGTTCTCCCAGCCCTCCAACCCACCTCACCTCTGGCTGTCCCCAGATTATCTTCTATATTTGTGAGTCTGTTTTGGTTAGCTTGTTCTTTTTGTTCCTTAGATTCCACATATAAGTGAAATCATATAGTATTTATCTTTCTCTGTCTGACTTATTTCGCTCAGCATAATAACCTCTGGGTCCATTCATGTCGTTGCAAATGGTAGAGTTTCACCTTTTTTTCTAATGGCTGAGTAATATTCCATTGTATATATGAACCATAACTTCTTTATCCAATCGTCTGTTGATGGGCATTTAGGTTACTTCCATATCTTGGCTATTGTAAATTGTGCTGTCATGAATATTGAAGTGCATAAATCTTTATGGATTATTGTTTTGGTTTTCTTTGGATAAATACCCAGGAGTACAATTGCTGGGTGAAAAGGTATAGCCATTTTTAATTTTTTGAGAAATCTCCAAACTGTTTTCTATAGCAGCTGTACCAATTTATAATCCCACCAACAGTGTATGAGAGTTTTCTTTTCTCCATATCCTTGCCAACACTTGTTATTCTTTGATTTATTGATGATAGCCATTCTGATGAGTATCAAGTCATATCTCATTGTGATTTTCATTTGCACTTCTCTAATGATTACTGACCTTGAACATCTTTACATATGTCTATTGGCCATGGTATTTCCTCTTTAGAGAAATATCTGTTCAGGTCTTCTGCCCATTTTTTAATTGGATTGTTTGGTTTTATTTTGTTGTTGTTGAGTTGTATGAGTTCTTTATATATTTTGGATATTAACTGTATCAGATGTATTTTAAGTAAATATCTTCACCCAATCAGTCAGTTGTCTTTTGTTTCATTGATGGTTTACTGTACAAAACCTTTTTAGTTTGATGTAGTCCCATTTGTTTATTTTTTTTCCTTTGTTTCCCTTGCCCAAGGAGATATATCAAAAAGAAATTACTGTTAGCAATATAGAATTTGCTGCCTATGTTTTCTTCAAGATGTTTTATGGTTTAGGGTCTTACATTTAAGTCTTTAATCCATTTTAAGTCTATTCTTATATACGGTGTAAGAAGATGGTCCAATTTCTTTTTGGGGGGCATGTATCTGTCCAGTTTTCCCAATACCGTTATTAAGGAGACTGTTTTTACCCTATTGTATATTCTTGCCTCCTTTGTCATATATTAAGTGAGCGTATAGGTATGTACTTATTTCTGGGCTCTCTATTCTATTTCATTGATCAATGTATCTGTTTTTATGCCAATACCATGCTGTTTTGATTACTGTAGACTTGTAGTATAGTTTAATATCAGGTAGTGTGATACCTATAACTTTGCTCTTCTTTCTCAAGATTGCCGTGGTTATTTGGGGTCTTTTATGGTTCCATATAAATTTTAGGATTATTTGCTCTTGCTCTCTGAAAAATGCCATTGGTATTTTGATAAGGATTGCATCGAATCTATGGATTGCTTTGGAGAGTGTGGCCATTTTAATGATGTTGATTCTTCCTACCCATGAACACGGTATATACTTCCATTTATTTGTATCTTCTTCAATTTCTTTTTTTCAATTTCATAATTTTCTGAGAACGGGTCTTTTACCTCATTGGTTAATTTGATTCCTAGGTATTTTATTGTTTTTGATGCAATTGTACATGGGATTGTATTCTTAATTTCTCTTTCTGAAAGTTCATCATTGGTGTATAAAAATGTCTCTCACTTCTGAATATTAATTTTTTATCCTGCTACTTTACAGAATTCATTGGTCCGTTCTAACAGTTTTTTGGTGGAATCTTTAGGTTTCTCTCTATATAATATCATGTCATCGACAAATAATGAGAGTTTTATTTCTCCCTTTCTAATTCGGATGCCTTTTATTTCTCTTTCTTGTCTTATTGCTGTGGCTAAGACTTCCAATACAATGTTAAAGAGGAGTGGTGAAAGTGAGCATCCTTGTCTTGTTCCTGATCTTAAAGAAAACACTTTTAGCCTTTCTGCATTGAGTATGATGTTAGCTGTAGGTTTGTCATAAATGACCTTTATTATGCTGAGGTATGTCCTCTTTATTTCCACTTTGCTGAGAGTTTTTATCATAAATGGATGCTGGATTTTGTCGAACGCTTTTTCCGCAGCTATTGATATGATCATATGGTTTTTATCTTTTGATTTATTAATGTGATGCATCACATTAATTGATTTGCAGATATGGTACCAAGCTTACATCTCAGAAATAAATCCCACTTGATCATGATATATGATATTTTTAATGTATTGCTGAATTCAATATTTTGCTAATATTTTGTCGAAGATTTTTTCATCAGTGTTCATAAGAGATATCAGCCTATAGTTTTCTTTTTTTGAAAGTATTTGTCTGGTTTTGGAATCAAGATAATGGTGGCCTCATAAAAGGAGTTAGGGAGCTTTCCCTCCTCTTGAATTTCTTGGAATAGTTTGAGAAGAATAGGTGTTAATTCTTCTTTGAGTGTGTGATAAAATTCACCTATGAAGCCATCTAGTCCAGGACTTTTGTTTTTTGGGAAGTTTTTGATTACTGATTCTATTTCATTGGTGGTAATCAGTCAGTTCAGATTTTGTTTCTTCTTAATTCTGTCTTGGGAGATTGTATGTTTGTAGGAATGTATATATTTCTTCCAGATTGTCCAATTTGTTGGCATATAATTGCTCGTAGTATTTTCTTATTTTCCTTTGTATTTCTGTAGAGTCCGTAGGTATTTCTTGTCTTTCATTTCTGATATTATTTATTTGATCCTCTCTCTCTTTTCCTTGGTGAGTCTGGGTAAGGGTCTATCAATTTTGTTTATCCTTTCAAAGAAGCAGCTCTTGATTTCATTCATCTTTTGTATTGTTATGCTTCATGTTGTCCCAGAGGTGTCTTAAACTATTCATTTTTTTAAATTCTTTGTTGTTGTTGTTCCAACTGGGTGTATTCTGCTACTTTGTATTCCAGTTTGCTGACTCGATCGTCTGCTTCATCCAATCTACTTTTCATTTCTTCTAGTGTAGTCTTCGTTTCTGTTACTATATTCTTCATTTCTGTCTTGTTCGTTTTTATAATTTCTATGTTTTTTTTTTTATGCTTACTATCTCTCTGTTGAGGTTCTCATTGTGCTCATCCATTCTCCCCCTAAGTTCATTGAACATCCTTACAATAATTATTTTGAACTCTGTCTCTGGTAGGTTGCTTGCCTCCATTTCATTTAGGTTATTTTCTGGAGATTTATCCTGTTGTTTCATTTGTGGCATGTTTCTTTGTTTTCTCATTCTATTAACCTCTCTGTGTTCATTTCTATGTGTCAGGAAATTGTTTCATCTCTCAGCCTTGGCCAGATGACTTTATATGGAAAGTGTCCTGTGTGGTCCAGTGGCACACTCTCCCTGTTCCCTGTGCCAGGGGCTCTGGATGTGACCTTTGTGTGTGTTATGTGTGATCTTCTGTTGTAGCTAAGCCTTTATTGGTGTTAGTACATCAGTGGATGGGATTAACACTCAGGCTGACTCATTGTGGGAACTGGCTGCACCCACAGGGTAAGAGTTGCTGTGTGTGGACTGACTCCACCAAGTGGAATTTGCCCTAGCAGGCTTGTGTACTTGTTGCAACCACCCTTTGTGTGTATCGCTAACGGGACTAGTCAGGAGTTGTTCTGTTGTGGTCTAATTCCAGCCTCTGGGTGGGTTGGTTTTGTGGCCCCTTGGGAGTGGGTCCCCAGTAGGCCAAGGTCCGCTGCTGCCTTTGATTGCTCAGGGCTACCTGGCGGGGGCTACGAAGCGATCAGCAGATGGTTGTTGCCTATGCTAGATCTATAGGTAAGTGGAAGAGACAATGCTGCAGGCAGAGGTCCAGTTATCCCCCGTCCCTGACCTAGGGCAGTTTAGCAGAAGGACCAGTGCTCCTCAAGGCCTGACACTGCCTGTCAGTTGCCCATAAGTCTCTGAAAGTGGAAGAGCCTCTGGGCGATACGTGTGTTGGGTGGTGAGATTATGGGAGTCTCCTGAATCTATTGAGTAAATTTCTTCCAGCCACTGCAGTGTCAGTTTACATGCCAGCACTGTCTCTGTGGCTCCCTGTACAAGTTTCCAATCGTAGCAAGGTCAACTGCTGCTAATCTCGGCCTGCAAACAATCAAGCTCTGTTATAAAAATTACTGAAGCTTGTAGGCATGAGTTTGTGGCCCACCACCAAATGCTTCTCCCGGATGAACGGGCTTCGAATGAGCCACACGAACTGAGTGCTGTTGTATTTGTGACCCAAGGAAAGCACAGGATAGGACTGGGTTGCCTGGAGCAGGCTTGCCACAGGTAATTTGTGTGTTAGGTGGGGCACATCTCTGTGAGGCATGGGGCCATCAGGCCTACACAGCACCAGAATTGCTGCCAGCTCTGGGACTGCAGGCTCCCACCAAGTGAGATATCACCGCACAACCTATTGTCATCTCTGATGGGCCCACAAAACCTCTGAGATTTGCCCAAGTGATACTATATCTCATGCTGGCAGCAGTGACCTTTTTGTCACTGTATTCCCATCACTTTACTCATGTCACTGGCTAAGATCTGTTGACTGTGCAAAATATGCCATCCCAGGGTAGGGGCAGCTACCTATCAATGTGCAGTGGACACTTTGTGTATTAGATAAGGCAGGATCTCAGGGAGTCAAGGGTCATCAGGCCAATAGCCTCAGTTTCCTGCAATTTCTGTGTCTGCAAGTTCCTACAATAGTCAAAGATAACAGGGAGACAAGCTGCTATCTGGGGCAGTCCCACAGACCCTGCGATCCCCCCAAGAGATATTGTAGTTCTACAGGCAGCAGTGGTCTGCTTACAACTGTTTTCCCTGCAGTGCCCACCCAGTGCTAGCCAAAGTTTGTTGCCCATGTGGGTGACTGAGGGATGGAAAGGGGCAAGGCTGTGACAGTTGACTGTCGATGGGCTGCCTGGAGCAATTTGTGGGTTGAGTGGGGCTGGGTCTCAGGGAGACAACAGCAGTCAGATCAATACAGCCTCAGTCTTGCTGCAACTTTGGTAATGGATCACAAGTTCCCACAGAAGTCCCAGATCACAGTAAGACTAGCTGCTGTCTGGGACTGGCCCACAGATCCCTGAGATCTGCCTAAGTTCATGTTAACAGCAGTGACCTGCCTAAAACTGTCTCTGAAATGCATGCTCATAGCACTGGCTACCAGCTGTGAATGTTTGGCCCTGAATAGGTGCAGGGTGAGGCAGCCATCCAGCAAGAAAAGTACAGGTTAGGTGAGGTGGGCTGATCTCCTAGGTGAGAGCTTCCTAATGGCCCTGTGGGAGGGGTCTGTGCAGTCAAGCTGGTGCTATCAGTAAATTGCCCTGGAGAGGGGCTGCCTGTCCAGCCCTCTTTCTGCAGCCAGGTAATGCAGACTTTCCCAGGATGAATCTTGCTTGAGCCTCTGAACTACCACCAGTATCCCAGGTGAGTGTCTGCAGGTCAGAGAACCTGTGTGTGGACTCTTCAAAGGGGCGCCTAGGGTTTCAGTCTCCTTCTGTCTCACCCAGACAGCTGGAATATTCTCTGGTTTTAGTCAGAGTAATTGGAATCCTCTCTTCCCTAGGCTAGGGAGCCTGTGAATGAGGCCAGGACTCCCCTCTCCTTCAGGAGAGCCTCTGCAGCCTTGCTCTCCCTCCTGGTGATCAACCATTTGTGGGTGTAAGTGCCTCAATTCATGATTTTGCTTCAGTGTGGCTCCTTCTTTATATTATCAGATGTACGTATCATGATCAGCTAGACTTCAGGTGCTTCTCCACATTGATTATTTTATAATTTGGTTGTAATTTTAATGCAGACCTGGGAGAAGGTCTGCCAGCCAGTGAATGACTTGATGGAATAAAAGAGGTGATAGCCATGTTGAAAATAGTTCGAGTTGGCAATGAGAAAATGTATGTAAAAAGCATATTTAAGAACCTGGCTAGTGAAAGGAATTTAAAACAACAATGAGGTGCTACCTGGAGAACAGAGTAACTCCGTATTCATTTCTTGAGAATGGAGTACTTCATAGATACTTTTGTGTAGAACTCAGATAATTTTGAGGTCAAAGAAAACTGAAAATGATTTAGATGTTAATGGAGCCAGTGGCTTCAGTAAGATCATAAAATAAGTTGTAAGAATTTTAAATATGTTTTGCAGACAAAGACATCAGTGGCATAAAAGCTCATTAAATTTTTCCTAAACAAGAACTGACTGTATAATAAGAGGCAATGTAGAATAGTAAGCTTTTTAGGCAACACATATTTTGGAGCTTTTAATACCACTTCTGCCCTTCCTTCAGTAACGTGATGTTGAACAAGTTGCATAACTCATCTGTACCTCAGTTCATTTTAAAATAAAATTTGTAGTTGTACCTTAACTCAGAGGATTATTGTGAATAGAGAAAATGAGATTGCGTTTGATAAATAATGATCTCAATGGCTGGTGCCAATAAAAATATCCAATATAGCAGTTTTTAATTCTGTTATTGTTTGTTATTGTTACTGTTACATTGAATTAATAAAAAGCAGTAGACATTCTACTCTGAGTATAAATCCACTTAATTAGCAGCACATCTCAGATTGAATGTTGCCATTTAAAGGAAAAATTTCCCAGGGATTTCTACTTGCAAAAGTATTACTTGATGCATAGTTCTGTTATGTTATTATAACATTGTATTGTGACTCCGTGTGTTTTTTTTTATCAGTCTGTCACATGGACTGAGTTCCTAGGGAACAAGGTCTTATTCAGTGTGCACCCATAAAACCTTCTTAGTTCCTGATATATGGAGCAAGCACCCAATAAATGTTTGTTGAGTTGAATCTTGTTCCTTTTTAGGATCAGTAAGAGTTGGGTTTAGAATATCTATGCTAGTTTTTTTCTACATAGATCATTCATTCGTTCCTTTTGCCTTTCATGTATTTGATTTTTTTGGCTTCATTTATAATTAAATATTAAAGTAAAGTTAATAAGTATATTTAATTTTATTCCAATTATAATTTAAAGAGATCGATATGGTAATGTTTAATCACATTTTAGGGGAATTTGAGGTATAAAAGTTGAAATAATGAGAAATATAAATGTTTATAAAGTCTTAATTATGGGGGAAAAATTTTAATGTAGTTGAATTTTTTTAATTTCCTGTTCCATAATTTCAAAGCTGGTGGTCCAAGTGAATTTTAAAGTATGTTTATGCTCTTGTATGATGGGGTTAATTTACCAATTAAATTACCGATTATTCTTTGTCAGAATTAAATTATGCAAGGTCTTCAAGACTTGTTATTTTCATTTAATATCACTACCCTAAATAATAATTCCCTTTTGAACAAAAAGGCTGATTCAGGTGCAGAAAGGATTAACATTGCTCAAAGTTAAACAATGCATTTAAATCTAGCACATAGATTTCAAAATGACATAGTTAAATTGTGTTTAAACTAATCTGTGATAATTGAGGATGGATGGTCTTCAAAATACAAATGAAGTGACATATGACTATAAAGACCAAGAAACTGAGTATTACTGTATGGAAAATATTAGTCATGGGGCAATAAAATTAATCGACGAAATAGGTATTTTTTATAATTTCCACTAGCATGATAAAAGATAAAAAATAAGGGAAGAATTAGAATTTTAAAAATAAAATAGAGATTATGTACAGTTTAGGAGGCCATTAATTTGTAGATATTTAACTGACAAAATAGCACGAATAGCTCTTCTCTTTCAAGCTGACAATGCTGCAAGTTTGAGTTAATATCCTAAATTTGTGAGGTAGTCTATAATAAAAAAAACATTCAACTAAATGGGCTCTTTTCCCAGAAAGTCACTGAAACAAGAAATACATATATCAGGAGAGGAGAGAGAAAGACAAGAGGAAAAAGGAGACAATAAAAGAAAAAATGGAAAGAAAACTAGATGTCCAAATTTAATGGGATAAGTGGAAAAGCTGTACATTTTATAGTCAGTCTAATAAAATTTCCCTTCTAACCTAGGAAGAACTAAACTCAAAGCATAAATCACAGTTTTTGATTATGAGGGGAAAATTCAAATACAACTTATTTTGTGAAACTGCATAGAAAGAACTTTATAGCTTTGCTTTTAGACCTTAAGTTCAGCCTAAATGCATTTTAAAAAGTTATGTCTTTGTATAGCTGAGATATTCCTATTGCCAAATTATTTTCAAAGCCATTTGCAGATTTAAGCAGGTGTCTGTAACTTACTAAGGGACTGTTCTGAACAAATTAAGGGTGAGTCCAGTTCTTATTTGTGCCCTATTTATTAGACCCCTCCTCTTTTGACATATATTTCTCTAAGTCATCTTATTCACTCTGTGGCTGTAACACTGACTACATGCTGATGGTCCTAAGTCTCTTTCTGTAGTCCAGGTCTCTCCTCAGACCATCTGTTAACTTATTAGACATTTTTACTTAAATATTCTTAAGTTTTAAAGATATGTACAGAGACAGTTAATTCATTATTATCGTTATCTTTGTTCTTCCCTCCTTCATAAACCAGTTCCTTCTGCTGTGCTTTCTATATCATTTAATGACATTACTTCTTAAGAGTCACCCATTCCAGAAAATGTAGACTCGACATGTCTTCTTTCTCCCTTATGTTCCACGTCCACAAGGTCATTACACAGTCTCCACTCTACTTCAGATATGTCTCTCAGTTGTAGTTCTCCTGTCTACCCCATTTCCACTGAATAAATTTGGATCTTCATCATCTCTCAAGGGAAATATACTAACCTCTTAACTGATTCTCCAGCTTCAGTTCTTTCTCATTTTCAGTCTAGCCTTTACACTAAGATTTCCTGATAAATAATTTTACTGTCTTCCTGTCACACAAAGATAAGGGCTAAACTCCTTAGCACATGAACCAAGACTTCAACAACTAGGCCTTAACTTACCATCTTGGAAATCTCCAAATCTCTGTATTTTTTCTTCAATTAAACTATAATGGGAAATTTTATTAATTTTCTTTAATACTGAGTACAAATGGCATGTCCTTTGGCACAGTGAGTTATCTGTTCTGTAGCATATTTGAAATTGTCCTTTACTGATATTATAGAAATAATTAAATTTTTTATAGCAATTGGAAAACATGTGTCTGGTCTGCTAAAGCCAGTATAGGTATTGTGTTTTTACATATTTTCCACCCTCAGAACTTGATTTAGGAGCATGGAACACAGGAGATAGTATAGAATAAACATTTGCTAATGAAATGAATGCGTGACCTTTTTGGAAGGCTCCGTGAGTTACAAGGATGGCCTTCTTGAGGTTTGCAAGACTTACCACTAGATGTCACTAGCACATTTCAATAGCAATTTCTGAGCCAAGGAGAACCAATCTTTACTGAGTACCTACTATGTGCCAGTCCCTTGTTAACAATTCTTTAAAGTAGGTATTATTATCACAAATCTACCTTGGAGACAGATGCTTGGAATTATTAATAGGTCATATAGCTAGTATGATGTAGAGGTGCGATTAAAATCACACGTGTCTGCTCATAGTGGTAGCTACATTCTATTTCTTTTCTTATGATTGAGGCTCTGGCCTCCAAATGATAACAGCTTTTAGTTGTTGTTGTTGTTGTTGTTGTTAACAAATTAAGTCTTTATTGACAAAATAAACTACTGTTGTGCCAGACACTCTTTAAGATTCTTCAAGTTAAAAGTTAGTGACTTTGCTTCTCTAATACCTTTTCTTTGGTTATAAAACAAACTACCATTTAGATAATTTTTTTTTAAATTAAACATAAGAATATAGGTTTTGAACAAGAGTAGTTAGATTTCTATTATAGTATTAGTTCTTTTTTTCAATTAACATTTGAAAATTGATATCTACTGTTTATAAGATGATAGATTTTGTAATTAGGGCAGGACATATGAATAAATATAGTCCCTAGCTTCTAGCACCCTATAAACCTTTAATGTCTCCTTGATTCAAATTCAGGAGCATCATGATATTCTTACTGTGCAGTGTATCTAATATGAGACCCTGAATTCCAAATAGCATCTAGAGTTATTGTCACTTTGATAATGTGACTTCATCTATTCTTGGATCTTAAATACTTAGAAGCACATCTCTATATATGCTGAGAGTCCATTTGTTTCTAGATGTTATTTGATATTGTTAGATACAGCTCTGCCTTTATAGAGTCCCAAACAAAGTTCAGAACCTAAGGAGAGATATTTGAGGATGCTCTAATCAGAGAAAAGTTATCAGAAACCATGATGGGATGCTGCTTTGATCTCAATCCATGTATTTGTACAGAACCCATCGTCATGCTTTATGCCATGTGCAGATGGTGGCACCAATAGTAGTTAACCATTATACAAATGAAAGAAATAAGAGTGGGAGGGTGGCTGCTCATGCATTTCCATAAATTTTACAGCTTCTCTTTAGTTAATTTCAGTATCATATCAGACTATTTAAACTTTCTGCCAAACGCAGTGGTGGTTTTAAGTATTTTTGCTTTTGTTATTGTTAATTATTTAAAGGAGTTAAACACCATCAACTAATTTAAAATTGTGCATTTATATACAACATGATGATGTTCTCTACAGATTTTTAAAGATAAGGAGTTAATGTACTCATGGAAACCATTTATCTCCCTCTAGTAATATTTTTATGTGGTTATGTGAAATTAAATTGTGTGATTTGGAAGTTAGAAATATAAAATAATGATACATTTGCAATTTATTCTAAAAATTAGAAATAATTTCAATCCCCTATATTAAAAATCCATAAAGAAGAGCTTATGGCCAAGTTGAAGGCCAAGTGAATAATAAATTGTGTTTACATTATTTCTACAAAGGAGTATCTCTTTAGAAAACAAGCAAAAATACCCATCAACCTTTTTTTAATATTTGAATTAAGAGAATTTTAAATCATGTGAGGTTAATAGCAACATGTTTCTCAGATAAAATGTGCCCAGTTTGTACTCCTTTCTTATCAGAAAACATCAATTTATATTTTTTAAAACTGATCATTTTTTAGAAATGATCTCTGTGTATGCCTTCCATCTTTTCCTTTCTACTTTTGCCTGGCACAGGGTGCATTCTCAAAAATTGATTTATTGGGATGTTGATGTGTAAATAAATGAATAGTTGGATAAGTCAAGAAAGTTAGAGGAAGCTTTGGTGGTCACTCAGTGGCTTCCTTCTGCTCCCCTGCCCATCCCTGGCATTTTGCACTAAGAAAACACAATAATGGAAGCTCCAGGAATCCACAGTGCATGTTTTGCACCCTGATTGAATGAATACAAGAGATACGGAACAGCTAAATGATGAGAGAACACGGCCTACAGAGCCAGAATGTCCAGGGACAAATTCCAGTTTGGTCACTTACTAACTCCAGTTTGGTCATTTACTAATTCTAGCAAAGCAGTAGAACCAATGCCTCCATTTTCTCCTCCTTAAAATGGAGGAGGAGGGTAATAGCATCTACCTCATAGGGTTATTGTGAAAAATAAGTGAACTTAAATATGCAAGGCCATTAGAACAATATGTAACTTATTATGAATGCTTTAGAGGTGTTCGTTGCTGTTACTGTTCTATTGAAGAAAAATGCAGCTCAGAGAGATTAGAAACAAACTACCAAATAGGTTTCCTGGTTTTTTCTTCAAGTGATAAGCAAAACACAGGAGTCCTTTTTTATTTCAATCTGCATGAAGAATTACATTCACTGAGTGGGAAGTTTTGAAAGGGTTTTTTTTTTTTTTTTTTTAATAATTCTAAGAAGAAAAAAGGTTAAAGTGATTTAAATATAAATGAGAGATTAGTGATTTTAAGAGTTCATTATACTTATTTAGCTATTTTAATATAATCAAGTTTTTATATTTATTTGTTAAAAAAAAAAATGAGTACAAAGTCTGTGAGTCTGTCAGTGAATCATACCTAAAGAAACTTTCTACATTCCAGTCATGAGCCATAAAAAGGTACTACCTGATGGCAGAATGTTCTAATTGCAAAAAAAATAGCTAAACAGAAACAATCAGCTTTTACTGCTAACCTGACTAACTGAATCAATAAGATATCATTCATTACTGCAACATACATTTATTTATATACATTTAGGTTCCATATAAATGAGCCTTGAGGCTTAGAAGGACTAGAAAACAGTTGGGGATTCTGAATATGGTAACTGAATGTGCGAGCTTCCGAGGCATCATAATGTGATGTCTGAACCCAGTCAGACTGGATTCAAATCTTAACTTCCCCTCTTTTTAGCTGTTGAATTGACCTTAAGCAAATAGTTAACTTCTTCATGGGTCAGTCTCCTTGTCTAGTACCTACCTCAGGGTTATTGCAGATTAAGTGGCTTATATTTATAAAATTCTTAGTATAGTACCTGATGCAGAGTAAGTGCAATGTAAGTACATGTTGAGTAAATAGAAGTACTTTATGGTATATTCATTTTAGTGGGATTCATAGGATGAGACCAAAACAATCTTTTTAAAGGTTGATTAGTGTTTCACCAGGTGTTTCATATGCAGTAACAAAGCCAAAGCTCTTAAGAGTACCTCACTTTTGTAACTTTGTATTGTAAGGAGGAATTTTATGTAGTCCCAATCAAACAACACTGTAAGGCACAAAAGAAAAATGATTAAGAGCATCAGTTTTGTGGTGTTAACTACACTTAAAAAATCCTGTCTTTGCTATTCATCAATTATATGCACTTGGACAAATTATATATTTCTTTAAATAAGAAAAGCCTATTTTCTTATTTTAGTAAGAGCAAAAAAAAAAATGTTGGTAATCGGTATTCTAATTGACTTTCTAACATAATTCAGACTTCTCTATTACCCAAGTGATGAAGTCTTGCCATCTTTGATATTTTGAAATACAGGCCTAAAATGTTATAATTTTATTTTATATGTATAGATATTTGTATTTTATATTTGTATATGTTAGATCATTTTATTATGTATTAGATAGCAAAACATTATGTATATCTAAAAATATTTTTCTTATTGATATTTCTAACATTCAATATTTTCTTCTAAACATTAATACTCTTCTAAGTAGGGATGCATGTATTGTATGAATGAGTACTCTAAAAATAAAAGTCCAAATTTTAGAAAATGGTAATTAACAAAAGATCTGTTTTTCTTCTCCTTTTTAATAATCTGTTTATGGAAGAACTAACAACTATAGTTATAGAGACTAATCTTAAACTTTCTTTTAGACTGGATAACTTCATAAAAAACTAAAGCACTAAATGGAAAATAAACTTTTATGGATAAACACCTTTTTATACAACTCCAAAGAATGCCTTCTGTTTATATGAACAAAGACTTTATTCATAATTATACTCCAGTGTTCTTTCTGTCTGCTTTGCATAATATCTAACTTGCAACTTCTGGTTGCTGTAAGTGTTAGACTATTTCATTTTGAAGATGAGTGTTATGAACAACTCTTTCCAATAGTTTGTCTGAGTGTGTGTGTGTAGATGTTTTCTGCAATGAAATTTAGGTAAATTGTTCGAATTTAGAAACCTCGATAATATAGCCTCATTTCCTCCACAGACAGTCTAGGTAAGAAAAATATGCTTTAGAGTTCTCAGTGAAAGTGTCAGTCAGTGTTTAAAATATAACTTAAATTTCCTTCTTTAAAAGAGATGGGAAGAAGTGAGTTATTGAAGTTGCAATCTGCAGTTTTGATATTCATATATAAAAGGGGGCAGATGTTCTTTTCTGCTAAATCATTCCCATAATACATTTACCCTGTATTCAGAGATGAATATGCTTACTGCCAAGCCTTGGCAGAAGGTTTCAAGAAAACAGTGATTAAACTCCATTGGTAGACAAAGGATAGAAGAAGATTAGCCATTTAGAATGTAGTGTTGTTCTTTCAACCTTTTCTTAGCCTCTCCCCTTTTACAAACTTTCTTTGATTCATAGTATTAAGCCTAAAATGAACTATCATTTTAAATTATTTTCATACAATCAAAATTTATATGGCCAATATCAAGTCTCTGAGAATATTCCTAGACCAGCTTTTCAACATTCATATTCATTCATAGTTACAGAATTCATGTTGCCTCTAAATATATTTTTGATATGTTAAAAAGAGGATAAAATAATAGTTCATTAACATTCAAAATACACTTTCTATAATCAAAATAAAAGGTTAATTATGTCAATTTTTTAAGCAGAGGTAACTTTAGACCTGGTAATAAGTCATTTGTACTAATTATCTCTGTAGAAATAGAAAAATTAACAAATTATGAATATTTACTATTACACAATAGAATAATAGAACTGCCTTCAAATAGAGATACATGGATTAATAAATTGGTATATGGTAGGTAGATAGATGAATAGATATGTCTATTGTATAATTTACATTTATAAATATGTATGTATAACATGTTTTTTAAAAAAGAATTCCTAGTCAGTATACAATGAAAAAATTAGTTAGAAAGATATACCAGGGACTGGGAAAGTTTAGAAAAGTATAGAATTTCCTGACTTCACTTTCATAGATTATCTAGTTTTACTTTCATAATTTCGAAGATGATAAAACTGACTTGTACAACTGAATTTACATGACTAAAATAGTTTAAACTTAATTTTAATATAAGGAATATTAATTATAAGACATGATGTTATTTATGTTGTTTAATAATGATTTGCATAATAATTTACATAAAATGTTCAAGGATCAATGACTATACCAGTCATTGATCCATTAATTCAGTATTTATTACATTCTTGCTATGACCAAAGAACTCTATTAGAATTAAATAAACTTTCAAACATGATACTTGACCACAACAAAGTATAGTTGGAGCAAAATTTGGCTCTATTTTATAAAGATAATTGTATGATGCAGACTTCAGAGAGAGGGTTTCACTATGTAATTATTTACTTATTCTTATATCAATATGTGATGATGAAAACTGAAAGACAGTAGAACAGAGTTAATATGAAGAGTGATTTGATATATTTTAGAGACTGTTTTAATATTACTTGAAAGATGATTGCAAGGTTTTATGTCTGATAGGACTAAATATGTGATAAACGTAAGGAAGCCCAGAAGAAAGCTAAAAAGTGGGAGGATAATTTAGTTTTAAATTTTTTATTAAGATAAAGTGAGTACTTTCGAAAATGTTCACTGCTTAGTTCATGAGAGGACTCTTTCAGGAGACAGAACAATTTTGGAGACAGTCCTTGGACGTCATCATCAGAGAGGAGATAGTTGAATCCAGGAGGGACACTGAGATCTTGAAGATGTTGAGAAAAATAATCAGATCACTGTGGATGGAATCGATTATATTTCTATGTCCAAGATGATCAAGAAGAGGAACCTGAGGTGGAGATAGAAAAATGCTAACCAAAAATAAACAAAATAAAACTAGGATGATGTAGCAATCAGAGGAAGGGTTTCAAAAGGAAGGAATGAATACCTCAAAAATATCTGATCTCTTTTTTGGATTCAAAATGGAAAAATCCATCTCTCTCTCTTTTTCTCTTTCTTGCTCTCACTCTCTCCTATTCTGATTCGAAACAAGGTCATAGAGAAATGGGTGTTTAAGAAAAGTGCTTTGATATTTTAATTTGAATTATTTGGACTTTTTAAACTAAATTTGGTGCATGTATTATATAAAGTGTTTGTGACATCTTTTGCCTTCCTGTGGAGGCTTTAAATATCCGTCCCACCCCTGCTCACCTTTGGATATTTATATTAGCATCAAACGCAGTAGTGTGAATTATTTCTTGTAAGCTTTTCCCTACTATTACCAATTTGATGGTTGGTTTCATGATGGCAAAATAATACTGAAAAATGACTTGTTTTTGCTATTAGTCTACAATCTTAAATATTAATAATACTACTGTTACAGATCAAAAGATTTGTCAAAGTTCTGACACCTCCAGCAGGATCTCCCATTAAGAATCTACCTGCTATGTCAGCTGAAGTTGTTAATTAAGAGGAAGGTAGTCCATATTTTCTTCCTTTTATAGTAGAAGAGTAGAACTATTAGATAGAACTAATTAGTTCTATCATTTTACAGATAGGTGACACAGCATAAATTAAGTTAAAATATTTCACTTGGATTGTATGCTATGTCTACATTAACTGAATGAAAATCTCTTTCCCAGGTATTTATAATATGCATTATTAATTTTAATATCTAATCATAAATATGAATCTTGTGCCAAAATATATTTACTAATGTTTTTAACTTTTATATGTGTTTATACCAAGAAATGTTCTTTTTTAAAATATAAACCTTTTTAAAAAAAAGTACTTAAAAAAAAGTTAATTTATGCTAGCAATACAATTACTTTGAATTATTGAGAAAATTTTGGTTATAACATCTGTTTACTTTTTCATATGTACATTAACTACCTTCTTTCCCAAAACAATCACTCACGAGTTATTTATTTATTTATTTTTTTAAATTATTTTAACTTTCTTTCTGGACATAAGTAAATTCTTTCAAAAAAGAAACTATTTGCAGTTCATTTGTAGGTCACGACCCTAATATCTACAGGAGTTCAAAAAATTAATGAATGAATAACTGAACTCTTTCTTTTTTCATTTTGCACTTTAAATTGTAACATAACCCACAAGTGCTTCATTTTTCATTAGGTTCTTTTAGAATAGAATATAGACTTATTACATATATTTTATTTATATTTTACCTTCCAGAAACAGGTAGATTTGAAATTTAAAATGTTCTCAAACTTATTTTTAGTTAAAACTAAAGTATATGTATAATTGATTTTGTTTAGTATTTAATTAAACCTATAATAAAAGGAATACTTTTATTACTAGCTATTTAAATTTAATATATTCCTGTTTTCTTTTTTTGGTCACTCATCTGAATATAGATTATCCTTTCTACTCAAAACTATTGGAGAGACATATTTGGAAAATGATTAAGATTACCTCACCTAAAATAATTTCTATTTTATTTGTTTTGATATTCACAAGTAGATAATTTCTAATTCTATCACATACACACACACACACAATACTTATCTTTCCAATCCATTTTACATGTAAAAGATCATTTTGGGCAGAAGATTATCACTTATTTCAGAGAGAATGAAGAAGAAATTACTTGTATGATTTGCTTCTCCAAAATTACTTAATTTTTTTAAATTTATTTTTTAACACTTAGAAACCTATCCCTCTTTGGTACTGGAATTGAATTTGGATTCTAAAGGACTGATCCTGATTCAGGAATATATGTGTATTTTTAAAAGTTACTATAACAAATGGACCCTGACTGGTTATGATTCAGATCCAAAAGTCAGTAGTAAATACTAATGGATCCCTTGATGCTCTCACTTGGTCTTAACTTAATTTCTGTTAACTTTGCACATTTGTAGATTCAGAAGTAATTATTGACCAAATATAAGATAATTTACACTGACACTTATTTGTTGAGCTAACTGATAAACATTTCTTTGAAGGTATATAATTCATTACTAATATATGATATATTTCAACAACTTGACAGTTTTTTTCTCTGACTTCCACATATTTGATACCTCAGCAATGCACGACTTGAAAAACAACCTGCAAATATCAAACATGTTTTCTCTTATTTAAACTTCATTCTCAAAAGATTCCTGTTTTTGAAACAATACAACCAATTAAAACTAGAAGAAGGAGAAAACCTATCAAATATAATCTAAAGCAAGAGATAACCACAACTCATCACTGTAAATACAGGTCATATTCTTTTAGGAGAGATTTTGCTTTCTTATTCCAAAGAATTAATAGTACATTTAACTTATTACTAAGAAGGTCAAAGACAATATTTTTCTAGGTGCTTGCCTCTGACTTAGCATGTTAGGAAGGAGAGCATATATGAAAAGAATGAGGATCCGACTATAGTAACCTTCTCTCCCAAAGGCATGTAGCCACCAAATACAGGCCCAGTCTGGACACGTGAGAAAACAAATCTTACCTGGAAGAAGACTGTGGTGTGGATTAAAGTCTTAGAATGGACAATTTAAATTTCTTAATCGAGGCTATTTTATTATTTCACGTGACTTGAAATGTGATCATAAACTTGGCCAATAGAGACTTCTACTCTATTGAATAAATATCAGAGGAACAGTGTGATAAAATTATAGTTGGGCCAATGTTATGTAATAGTCATGCTTGCTCAATAGTATCTTTTTTATTGAAAGGGAGTATATTTCGTTTCACCTCTTTTACTATATCTGTGCCATTGAGCATACCCATAAATTTCATAAACAAATCGATTTTCTTTCAAATAGCATAGTTATTAAATATTTCACATTTTGTCTCATTACTCACTTTGTAGTTTGATTAGTTAGATTCATTACAGCGTTGCAACTAAAACACATTTTTCATTTAAGGAATTACTCATGATAAAAAATATACAAAAGAATCAGAAAAATACTTACCGAAATACTTTAATTCTTTGTTTTAATGTAAATGCATTCCTAGTAATCAGAACTTTGATGTGAGAGTGATTGTTTTACTAATAAATATAGGAATTTACTTAATATAAAATGAGATAGTCACCTTTGTATTTAATTAAGTGATTAAGACGTTTAAATGTCTCAAGTTATAGCATGGAGTCAGGAAGCCTGGAGTCTGACATGTAGTATGGCACAGACCAGGCACCCACTAAATATATCTTACTTTTGTGAATTCTGGCTTTGACTCTGGGCAAGTTGCTTAAATCCTCAGTGACTTAGTTTTCTTATCACTAAATGCACTTGTAGGACAGAGACTCTTTCTTGCAGAATACCGATATAATAATATTCCTAATTCTTACAGTTGCTTTTGTATTAGTTGAAGAGAGTCAACATTCAGCTGTTTAATTATGTCACTGTAACAATTTACAAAAGAATACTTTAGAATTTGCTGTATGTAACTGAGACAGATTTATGTATTTATGAAATTAAAGTCAGTGTTTTGTGGCTAACATTGATACAGTGTCAACCTAATTTAATTAAACCCAGAACTAGTGTACTGGCATTGCCTCAATATTTTCTGCTGTCTATTCCTTTGTTTATCTAATTATATGCCATTATAAAGGGCTCATATTCACTGTGAGCAGGACACACTGGCACAGATTAAGTGCAATGATAGAACTGCTTTATCTAATGGCATCTGTCTTTTCCAGGACTCCTATGGATTAAATTGCTAGAACATTGTACTAAAATATAATATTTATGTTACCTTAAAGTAAAATTAATACATCTTTTCCTGAGGCATACCTTATATACTAATTGTTAATATATTTTTCCTAAATGTTATTAAACTGTAGTAGAATATCACTATCTTAAAAAAATTCAGATGTCATTATTCTCTTCAGAAAGGAGATACATCTATGCAACTGGAAATGCAATATGACTATAACAACATAAGAAATCTTGCATTGTTTGCTTTAAATACTAGGTCTGGCTTAAAATTTCAATGATGTATATTTTTCCTATGAGACTCATTCTACTGACTTGAATATGTAATTTTTCATACCTACATGCCATTACATATGCAGCTATTATCTCTGCCCAAAATGCAGCCTATTTGTCCATTTTACCCCATCAGCAGTTTCCATCTGGCTAATTCTGAGGAATACTTCAAGACTACTTACTCATCACGGTTTCTCTCATCCTATTCTGATTGATTTAGCTGCTGCTCATCTGCACTTCCCATCTACTATTTTCTTTTTTCAACCATAGTACATACTACAGCGTATGAAAATACCTAATTTAGCATATTATCTTTTAACAATGCAATAAACTTTTTGAATATAGGAACCGTGTCATATTTATTTTTATATCCCAGTAGCTAGAACAACCTCTGCCATAGAAGTAGTCACTCACTGATGTGTGTGAAAAGATGAATAAATAAGTAAACAGACGGTTCATGGTTGGTTAAGTCTCCATAACCAGAGTTGGGAAGTATTGCATGAAGTTAAACATCATGTGCTGAGTCAGAGTCCTAGATGGATTTACATCATGATATAAAAGCTCGATCCACTTTAAACTTTTTCACTGACTTATCTTGAACAAGAGAACAGCCCTCTTTTATGCTTTAACCTAATCTTCCTTTCTCTACATGCTACTTGTTTTTAAGGAAAAGCAAGGTTAATATATTTTTAAAATTTTATGAAAGTTAAGTCCTATGTGGATTGCAAATGTAAAAGAGATATTGAATTTAGCTAAATTCTCTCTAAAATAAACTTACCATTTTTATTTCTTCTATGCTTTACAACCGTTATATGGAATTAAGCCTTGCTTCTATTTCAGTCAATACATAAAATTAGTACATATTTTATTATACATTTAGATTAAATTAGTAGCATTTTAAAAATGCATTGCATTGAGAGTTATGAAATAATTACTACTTATATATAAGTAGTATGTAATATACTATATTTTAATTTGTATATTATTTGCATGAAACATCATGTGTAATAATATGTATCCAGGGAATAAATTCTCATTAAAACTAATTTATACATAGAAGATTGCCTTGCAGTAAAATCTAACATTATTTCTACTAAAAAACATAGTTCAGGAACTTTATTGTTATTAGTGTTATAAACATTACATATCAAGAGTTCCTATAGTAAAGAGTATAATTTACGCAGCATTAGAGATCCACGCATACCATGCTTTGAAAATAAAATATGTAGTATATGAACACTTGTGTTTGTAAAGCAGATTAATTAAGAAATATTTGCTTTCGAGGAGCATTTTTTTCTTTAGAATCTACTTCTTATTGACTTAGCTTCCCTAGTGCCTTTATAAAACACTTAAATTTAAGAAAAATACACAAAAATTTCAGAAATTTGTTTCATCACACAGATGTATCATTAAACATAGCCTAGGGGATTCATATAGAATTAATCTATTTTATAGTTTACAAATAAATATGAATTAAAAAAATTGTATATATTTCACTTTTAACCCAGATAAATGAAAATGTTTGCACATAATTGTAAAACTAAAAAACTTCCTACTAGATTTAAAAAACAAAAAACAAAAAAAGTCTACCTAACCCAGGGATGAGAATTAGCTCATTTTAAAACGTACTTAAACTTCAGAGCCCCAATAAATCACAAAAGGCCTAATGAAAGTCATAGTTTCAACCTAGATATATTAAATGTACCTTCTCCTTTTAAAAAAAGAATTCTTTTCATGGATGTTGTAGATAGTGAATAGACTGAAAGTACATTCTAAAAAATAAGCACTTGCTATCTATCTGTTTATTTTGATTATAGGAGAAAAAACTATAGATAAATATAAATATCTATGCATATTTATTTTTCTAAAAATAAATTTTCCATATAGAATGTTTTAAAACTTCTTTTTTTTCTAATAGTAAAGGTTAATGCAAGTTCTTTGTCGTAAGTTTAGGAAATACATATAAACAAAAATAAATTAAATAAATATATTTATAAAATTCAACATCCAAAGATACATCTGTTAACCTTCTAAATAAGAGGCTACTTTCTATTTTTTTTCTTACACAAAAATTTAGAAAATGAATTTTAGAAGAAGCAACATACCATAACCTCAACACATAAGACTGATTTAATCACTGTTCATCTTTCAGTTTTCTACCTATTTTTCTATTCCTCTATTTGTCTGTGTGTGCATATAGTATAGGGTCATAATATTTGTATTTTATACTTTACAATGACAAGTTTCTAAACATTTGTAAGTTTCCACATTAAATGAGCAGAAATATTTCAGTAGCTTATTACTTAAATTAACTTAAATAATCATGAAAAATAAATGAAAGTTGAATGCATGCAATTATATGGCCCTAAAATAAGATGAAATATATACATATATACCATTTTATTTATTAAGAGTTAGTCATAATTTAGAATGATGGAATATTTTTAAAGGTGTTTCACATATTCGGTTACAGGATAGACAAGATGAGAATGGATATTTTCATGTGAATTTTACTGGAGTGGTTGAAATAATTGAGATAAGAGCAACAATTCTGTCACAAATTTGGATTATCGAGTATACTTATTTACTGTGTAGCACTATGCTTCACAGCAAATTACTGAACACAGATACAAATAACAAAGTAAGAAATAAATCTGCAATTGAAGATATACTTAAAGTGGACAAGATAGATTATTCAAGGTATATTTTTGTTGTCACTCAGGAGGAAAATATAGTCATGAAAGCAAAATTGTCTAGGAAGGTCCTTATGACAAAGCATTTATCCTCATTTTGGGAAGAGCTCTTTGTAATTTACTCAGTCCCTGCTTCTGTCATCATCCTCTGGATAGCAACAAGCTAAACCATATGTCATCTCATACAAAGTACAGTCAGAGGAATATGGTTGGCCAAGAAGCTACGGTGCTTTCAAAGATGAACCTGCAAATGCTCTGCAAATCCCATGATTCCTCTCTGAAACTACCAAGGGTACTATATGGATAAAATAAGTCCAGGCAATATGTGAGATAGAATTGAGAGGTCGTGAAAAACATGAATTTAATCAGTTTTAGTATTCAGGAGATTGTGTTGCTTCTATTTCGAAATGTTGTTTCTGCAACCATACTGACCATGTGCCAAATAATCGGGCTCTCCTTGATTGTCATTCTGCTGCAGGTGCATTTCCTCAGAAAGGACACGAGCTTAAGTATTATCGTTCACACAGAGATCAATTTCTTTTGACAGCAAAGTATTACAGGCACAAATTTGCATTTGCAGTGTGGTAATTTTGAGAAATTCTACAAATTAGAGATTTTGAATGTCCTTGTGATATTTTTTTCCTACCTTTACTACATTTTATATATTTTTTGCACCTGAAAAAAAGAAAACTTTTCTGTTCCATAATTAAGCATTATACAGTTGTACTTATTTTGTAAAGTTATTTTGAAGTTAGTAAAATATTTTCTAAAGCAGTATAGTTCTCTGTCCTGGGTAATGACCAAGGATATATTGACTGGCCACGGTTAATCTAAGAATTAGACAAATGTATTTGGTTCAATCAAGCTAACAGTTATTGCACACCTATTTGGTATAAGTTATTGTTATAGTTGCAATGGAATATAGATGTGCTTCAGATGTCAAAAATAATATTGTTTTAGGGCACATATAAAGTCACATTAACTTAAATACTCCCAGACCCTTCTCTCTTTTGAAAAGGGCTCCAATAAAATATTTCTGGCAGTCTCAAAAGTCTAAAGTGTTCAACCATGAATTCAATCCTATTAGTGCTTTTGCTGCTCTCCCACACGAAACCATGGGCCTCTGCCATGTCAGTCATCCAGGCTCTGCTGCATGAATGCTGCTCAATGTCATATTCCACTTAAATCTTTTTTGACCCAGTCCCTCACATTTCCTTTTGAATCAGTTTCTCCAGTTTCTGCCTCTGTATCTCTCCTCTCTACAGGGTCAACAAAAACAAAAATAAACCAACCAAATCTATTACATTCTTTTATAGTCCTTAGTGGTTCCTTCATTTTGTGAAGCTATTATATTTGATTCTATTTTCTCCTTCAACTTAATAAAATTAATGTGCACATTTTACAAAGATAAAAAATGTAAACTTTAATCCCTCATCAGTCACTTCCTGAATTTTCTTCAGCTCAATTGAAGCCCCTTCCACTAAGCAAAAAAAAATGAATGCTCCAGTGGTCTAATTGAGGAGTTACTAGATGCAAGCATGATGTGATTACTAAGGTAAAACATAAATAACTTGTTTTGGAGATTAAAAAAATAAATATGGAAATGTTTACTTCTAATCCTAAGGATTAAAGAAGGCATGGCATAGCATTTACATGGAGGATAAAAGAGTCAGATTTTAAATTAATTTGGAATGAGGAAAGTGGAGCAGCTAACATTGTTCACTCTAGTTATGTTAGGAAGACACAGAAAAGTGAAAGAGCTTGTAATTCTGAATTTCTAAGTGTTCTTGGAATGGCAGGCTAAGAAGAAAGTGGTTATGTGAAAACAGTTAGACGAGAGCCAGGCTGTGATGCTTTGAATTCTGTACCAAACATCATGAATTTTCTCAGGTGGGTAATTAGGGACATCATAGTTGCAATGGAATATAGATGTGCTTTGGATGTCAAAAATAATATTGAAAGAGGAATTCTGAATAGAGTAATGGAGTAATGTGTTTTTACTTTAAGTAATAGAGGAGGGCATGACTAAAAGAATGTCTTTTTATTATTTATTAGTCATTTATATTTATTAAATACTAGTCATTTATTATTTTACATAACAAGAAAGTATAGAGATAAGGTGGATCCAGGGATAGTGAATTCAATCATTTCATAAAAGCATGGCTTCAACTCTACTTATCTGAAATTCTTTTTCCTCCTTAATTTTTATGGTTGATTTAATTTCAAGCATCACATTCCCAGTCAATAGTATCCAAAGCTAAGGGCTAAAACTTTTTATTTTGTTTTTTCATGTTCTTGCCTAGAAATTTTATACAGTAGATTCCTCCATCAGGTCAATGGCCAAAATTTTTCCATAAGCATATTCAAAAAATGATCACTGACATGAGAATGGACTCATCAAATCCTCGATGATTTGTGATTCCCAGATTCCCCAAAATATGAGGCCACCTGATAGCCAAACAATGTGAGGGTTGAATCAGCAAGGAAGAAATTGGGGAAAGGATAGGTAAGCAACTAAGTCTGGCAAAGAAATAACAAGATGAGATCTGCATTTTAAATGCCTAACTTATGGAAGTAGAGTTTGGGATAAGTTAGAGGATGTAAAGAAAAGAAGCAAAGATATCACAAGTGTTTAATACAATAATGATATAAGAGATAATAGAAATGTAAAGTAAGGCATAGAACCAAGAATGTCAAATGAAATAGAGACATCACCAGTGGTCTCTTGGACCTGAAGAGTGGAGAAAAAGATAGAGATAACCCTGGGATTGAAAACAGAAATTTAGCAATATCATTAAGTGAGCTGATAATGACAAGAGTAGAATAGGGAGAAATGGTCACTATCTATATAGCAATATGCTGATCTTTACCTTGACAAAATACATGATGAGTCCATTCTATTTTATCTATGTGAGGAAATTTAACTAGAGATTGTACTGATTAAAAATGTTTAAGTTCTGGTTGTGAAGTTTTCCCTTGGAAGTGAATTTATTTTTCATTTATATGTTATGTTTTTTGCAATACCTCTTCAGATTCAGTTCAAGAAATATTTTAAATAATTATTTTAATAAAGTTTACATAAGTAAACTTTATAAACAAAGCTCTGACTCTTCTCATATTTTTAACACATTTTTAAAATATTTATTAAGAGAAATCAAGCCAGTATGCTAGCAGTACAAGGGTATAATATGATTTGGAGAAAATATTTTTATAAAGAACAAATTCCAAATGGCTTATTTCTATTTATTCTTTCAAGTACATAAATTAATATTCAGCAGCAAAAAAAAAATCACTGTTTCAGCTGAGCCTTTCTTTATAAGTATAATTAACCAACATTCATGCTATTGTACCACCTGAACTTACAAACTCCCCAATTTACACCTAAATGTCATTATATTCCCCACTGTGAATAGATAACAAAGGAAACTGTTTTATACCTGGACAGGTCCTCATTAACCCTAAAGATTTATTATAGTGATTTACTTTTCTTAAAACCCTATTCTTTGTAGTTTCCCTTCTTTTTGGTCTTCTTTGTCATATTTCTCATATAGCCTTTATCTTTATGTTATAAAATATTTCATACAGTTAAAATATGTGTATTTAAAATGCTATCAACACGATTTACTTGATATGTTTAATAGTCTCAGTTAACCCATACCCCTCTGATCCTTTGAAAGGCTTGCTTGGTGTGTGAATGATTAGCTGACCAAAAAGGCCTTCTATATTGTAAAGGAAGCAATTATCTATTGTCTAATTATTGTCTTACATAAATTTCTAATATTAATAGTAACCAGTTAAAGATCTGAACATAAGACAAAGTTTGGATGTTAAATTGCTCTCAGTTATTTTTACTAGGCATACCATTTAGGGTAAAATATTTTATATACCTATATTTCATTAGAAATATCTAAAACTTTTGTGCATCATGAAAAGAGCTATAGACTATTCACATACTATGCTTAAAAAAAGAACAAAAATGCACAATTTCTGTGGATTGGTATACATATGTATGCATATTAGATGAAACATATGCACAATTCTTGTGAATCTGAATATATGCACATTTTAGAGAAAAGTGTTCTGGAGGCACTTATTTTGGTTCTGAAAAGCAATGCTATGAATAATGGAATAATATTACTTAATATGCCACCCATATTCACATTCTCCAACTGTCCTCAAAATGTTATTCATAGTTTTTAATTTTATTTTGTCAACATCGGATTCAGTTAAGAATGATATATTATAATTTACAGTACTTTAGTCTCATCTAGAATAGTCCTCCTCTCCTTTTTTGTATCTTCTTATTCTAATATTTTTGGAAATTCCAACTCAGTTGTTATATAGAACACTTCTCAGTCTGGCTTTGTCTGATGGTTTTCTCATTGTTTGATTTAAGTTAAATATTTGTTACAAGAATACTATGTAGGTGACTTGTGTACAAGCAGCATATTATACCCTTGTACTTAGAAAATACATGCTGAATTATTTGAGGATAAAGTATAGTATATGCAGCTACTTCAGATGTTTCAAAAGAAAAAAATCTATGTGCTTTTATGTATACTATATCTATATATAGATGTATATCTATTAATATATGTGTGTGTGTGTGTGTAGAGAGAGAACGTAAGAAAAAGAGAATCAGATACAGAACAAAATATAAAGCAAATGGTAACAATTGGTGAATCTAAGTAAAGAGTATACCAATGATCATGGAACTAATCTTTCAACTTTTCAGTAGGTTTAAAACATTTCAGAATAAAAAGCTGGGAAATGATGGGGTAAGAGGGTGAAAGGCATGCGATAGAGTTGATACACTGAGGTAGAGTAGTCATTCGGCCTCTTGCTGGCTGAGTGATTTTGGATAAATTATTGAAAATATCTGAGTTCATATATCTCAACTTTAAAATGAAGATAGAAATACTAAGTTTATATGTCATTTTAAAGATCAGAAAAGATTACCGATACCAGAGCTTCTTACACAGTATAGCTGGACATCAAATACTAAAATAAGCCTAAAATAGCAATACTAAAACAACCAAATTCTTCTCAAACTGGAAACTCAGTACACTCTCATATCTTACAGAAGGACCTGGGAAATGAATAAGGAATATATTCATCATTTTTTTGGAAATTGACAGAAGGTTAAATTGGTTTGTTCTATTAGAGAAATGAATTTTGCATGGTTCAAATGACCTTGGTGACTGAAAATAAAATGAAGTTCAGGGGTGACTAGTTCAGAGTTAATTAATTTAAGAAATCAATAAAAAAAATCACACAAATATAAGATGAGTAAGAAATTTATAGTGTACAAAAGATCATAGAGGGCATTAATGTAAACATGAATAATGCAGTGCTTAATCTAAATTAGGAAACTAACTCTAGGATAATATTATAGCGCTAGAGAGCTCCCTTTAATTTCAGATTGATTTCACAATTGCCCCCAATCTAGAATGAGATTTAAAGAATTGATTCATTCATTCTGTGGGTAAATATTAATTGGACACCTTTTTAATTTTAAGCCCCCTTTTTGGGTTGCAATATAAAAACAAATGAGATGACCATCTCTCCCTTTAAGGAGTTCAGAGTCAAGTGGAACAGATATATATAGACAATTATAATTATGTTTTCCCTTGGGCTACTTGTGTGCTTATTTCGAAGGAGCATCTAAATATTTCTTGAAGTATCGGCACAGTTTTGTGAAAGTAATAACATTTAGTTGTGATATAACTTTTATTTTAGAACAGGTAATTTTAAATATAAAAGAAGAAAAAATAAAACTATTTCTGATCTTAAAATATATGACCTGTTAAGAGACTTAAAACTCCTTTACCCTTAGTTTTTGTAAGTTCTAGGTCAACAGATAATAAGAAAATATGTACTGAAATGATTTTTCTTCCTAATAAACTGTAAGTTTGTATTTCTTGGTGATGGAATCTTTCCTGCCTGATTTGGTTGAGACTTTACCGATGTTTGAAACAAATTCATGAGCATATTGAAACTAAACTACAAATTTTTAAATATTATTTAAAATATTTAAGAGTCCTGGATATTGTTATTCAAGTAAAAGCTTTTTTTCCCCTTGTTCTACTTTCTTGTCTTTTAGTCTTCTCCTTTCTTTTTCTTTTTTCTTTTTTAATTAATTAATTTTTTATGGTGACATTGGTTAACAAAATTGATGTTTGAGCTGTACATTTTAACAGTAAGGCATATATATATTTACATTGTGTGTTCACCTCCCATAGTTAGATTTCTTTCTGTCACCACATATTTGACCCCCTTTACCCTGTCTACATCTCCCCTCCCCTCTCACTTCTGGTTACCACTAGCCTATTGTCCATGTCCATGAGTCTCTGTTTGTATGTCCTGTTCATTTGTTGCTTTTAGGTTTATATTCCACATGTAAGTGATATCATGCGATTCTCAACTTTTTCTTTCTGCCTTATTTCGCTTAGCATGATTATCTCGAGGTCTATCCATGTTGCAAATTGCAGTATTTCATCTCTTCTTATGGCTGAGTAATATTTCATTGTATATATGTACCACTGCTTCTTTAGCCAATCATCTATCATAGGACATGGTTGCTTCCATGTCCTGGCCACTGTGAAGAATGCTCCTATGAACATTGGTGTGCAAATATCTTTTTGGAAAAGAGTTTTAAAGGCTTTAGGGTAAATACCCAGTAGAGGGATTGCTGGATCATATGGTAGATCAATTCTTAGTTTTTTGAGGAACCTCCATACTGTTTTCCATAGTGGCTGTACCAATTTGCAGTCCCACCAGCAGTATATAAAGGTTCCTATTTCTCCGCATTCTCTCCAACATTTGTTATTACTTGTCCTGTTGATAACAGCTATTCTAACAGGTGTGAGATTGTATCTCATTGTGGATTTGATTTGCATTTCTCTAATAGCTAGCGATGTTGAGCATCTTTTCAAATATTTGTTGGCCATTTGTATGTCCTCTAGGGAGAAGTGTCTGTTCGGATCCTCTGACCATTTTCTAATTGGATCATTTGTGTTTTTTTTTGTTGTTATTTGAGTTGTATGAGTTCTTCCTAAGTTTCGTATATTAGGCCTTTATTGGAGGCTATTGCTTGCAAATATATTTTCCCATTCGGATGGTTGTTTCTTTATCTTGTTGATGGTTTCTTTCACTATGCAGAAGCTTTTTAGTCTGATGTGTTCCATTCATTCATTTCTTTTCTTTAAAAAAAAAAAAGTCAGTTGATTCCTTTTTCTTTTCTTTTCCTCTTCCCTCCCAGCTCCTTTTCTCTTTCCTTTCCCTGTTCCTTTTCCTTTTCCTTTCCCTTCCATTCTTTTGAAGTAAAGTCTCACAAGCCAAACAAAGAGGATTCAGGATCTAAGAGGTACCATGTTCAACAGTGGGCCTCAGAAGTCATTGGGGTGAGGAAGCAGCTAATAGAGTCAGATTGGTTATGCAGGAAATGAGCACAAAAGTAAATATATTAATGGTAATGTACATCGATTTCTCAGTATTAGAGAAGACAAATATGGAAATAGAGAAGGCAGATTGACATCTGTGGTGTTGGGTTGGGCTTGGAGACATTGGTGTAAACTTTTGATTTTTAATAGAAAGAAAGAAATATAGATATAGACAGATGTCTATATGTGTGTGCTTATACTCAGATCTTTAATATCTCAGATCTTTCTCTATGCTGAGATACCAGGGCTCTTGGATCAAATGACTGGCAAAGTGATGGGACAGTGAAAGTCTAAGGTGAGGCTGCTCTGGCTTATTTTAAAAGGCAGCCCTCAAAAGATAATGGGTTGTTATAAAAAGAAAGAAAAGAAAGTGAGCTTGAAGAGTCTTTGCTGAGAAAATCTAGGACAATTTGAACATCAAAATAAATACTAATAATAACAGATTATTACCCACTGAATAAAATAGAAACCCTTGAGATACAACTGACATAAAGAAATAAATATTAATTAAATAAATGGAGAGAAAGGAGAGCTCTTTTTTTGCAGTAGAATGCCAACTAATAAATGTAGAAGGAATGGTGAATTAGAGTCACCATTTGGGTATAATTGTAACAGTAATTGCTTTATATAAGAGTTATCAGTGGATGCTAACAGTGAAAGTATGTTGAGAATAGAATATTTGCAAACTCAAAATAGCCCTCCCCCCAATACTATTAATTACAAAGAGAAAAATTATACCTTGCAGCAATGGTTAAAGCCATCACTTGTACTTTTTATCATAAAAATCTGTATATTAAATCCCAAGTGATCCTACTCTTTTTTTTTTTAAACATTTAAAAATATTAAATCAATATTATATAAAGCAATTGGGAAAAGGAAGTCATTGAGAGATAGTGGTAGGTAAAAAAATATCATTAATGAATTGTCTTTGTAAGCCTTTTGCAAATTTCCCCATTATGTGGAGAAGACCTCAGGGAAAATGGCCAGGAATGCACATAAAAATGCTAGACTTTGATATTACCACAAACACATAGGGAAAATGATCCAAGCATTATTTATTGTCTGTTTTGTGTTAAGCATTGTGCTACATGCTTTCCTCAGAATAACCATTTGAGAAGGATTTATTTTCCTCAGTTTGTGAAAGAAGCAAATTAGAACGGGAAACTTTAAGTTATACATCTAAGTGTTCTGCCTGAGATGTGCATTTTTCTTTTAGCATATATTAAATAGAAAGAGGAACAAGAGAAGTGGTAGTAGAATCCAGAGAAGGGTATAAATGTATCCATTGTACTGGAGAGCTTAGTAGAAATGGAGTGTTGGAGTCTGAATTGTGCTGATTAATAAAAGCTCTTTCAACACACACTTCCAGCAAAATACATAGGAAATACCACAAATATTTGAGGTTAACATTTAAGGACAGACTTTGGAAGTGCAATCTAGAAAAATTAAATTAGGAAATGATGTTAATCTAGATACTTACCTAATTTCTAATATAGATTTGTGGTAGGCAAGAAGAACAGTGATTAAAATTAAGGGCAATACAATTGATTCCCTTTTGTATAAATTTGCCAGCTACTGTTTTTCAGCTGGTCTGTGAAACTAGTTTGTTTTATAGCTTCTTGTTTTGAAAAATAAGAAAGTTCTTGTTTATGAGAAAAGTTAGCTAAGAAGATATTACTCTAATTAAATAGTTCCTTAATAGATATACAGAAATGATGAAAAATTGAGCTTTATTTCTAATTACTAGTTCAATAGTGATATAAAATTATTTTTTAATTTAGATATAAGGCTCTTTTTGCATATTAGACAAATTGTTTTTGTCTTTCCTTGTTGTTCTGAGACTCAGTTTCAAAGTGTGTGTGGGCCGTCCTGCACAACATCAACTCAATTCTGAGACTATCGACCCAGAGCTAGAATGAGATTCCACAGGTAAAGGGCTCAATTCCACAAGACCGTCTCCCATTTCAGACACTACTTGCAAGCCCAGGTTACTTTATCTGTACTTGGGACTGACTAGATATAAATCAGAGTTTCCCACAACCGGCTAGATATAAATCAGATGTTCCCACAACTCCCTCTTTGGATTCTGTTAATTTGCAGGAGAAGCCCATAGAACTCAGGAAAACCCATTTACTTAGTAAATTACCAATTTTTTAGACAGGATACAAATCAACAGCCAGATAGAGAGATATATGGTTTGAGGTCCTAAATCAGGGACCTCTGTCATGGTTCCTGGGGCCCTGTAAGGTGGCATGTGAAAGTCTTTTGTTTCCGCATGTAAAAACTCCTCAAGCCTCCTTTTATTTGGGAGTTTTATGGAGGTTTTATTACATAGGCATGATTGATTAACTCATGTCCCATTAGTGACTAATTTAACCCTTAACTTCTTTTCCCTCCCTAGAAATCAGAGGGTGGGACTGAAAGTTTCAACTCCCTATTCTTGATTGCTGCTTCTCTAACAGTCAGCCCCCATCCTTAGGTGCTTTGCAGGAGTCACTTTTATTAGCACATACCCAGTTGTGATTGTAAAGTCTTGTTATGAATAACAAGACACCCATTTCAACATTATGGCTCTGAAGCATTTTCAGGAACTGAAGACAAGAGACCAAATGTTATAACAAAATATACTCTCATTGTTCTTATTGCTCAGGAAATTCTAAAGGTTTATGAGTGGTGAGGTGGAACTGTGGATGAAAACTAAATATATGTGAAAAATATGTTTTGATCATCTGAACGACCAAATATATATATTTCTTATAAATCATAATATCGTACTCCTTATTTGAAAATATAGTATACTGATGAGGAAAAGATAATAGAGAAGGAAGAATTAAAAGACTAATTCATGTTGAGGTATGTGTTATAGTTTTTAAATAATATTTGAAATATCAAATATATTTGCTTAAAATATTTTAATAGTGATATTATTTAATAATGGTCTTTTAGAATTTCAATAATTTTCTAAGCTTTTATTTAGTTTTCAGATTTAGGATGATAATATTTAGAACTATGCCTTATGGATTACCCTATATTTTTGGTATTAGACTATATTTATATTCTTCTTGTCTGAGTCAAAGAAAATAAAATATTAACCTTTTGGAATTCAAGTAAGTATTAATTTATCGTGTTTGATTAAGAAGGGAATTTTGTATGTTACATACTATCTTCCTTCCAAGATAAATTTAATTATTCAATTGGACTGACACCATTTGTGGCAATAAAAGTTAGAGACTGCAGACCACACTTCTATATCGATTGCCTTTAATGATTACACTCCATTCCCACGTGATGTTCTAACATAGCCTGTTATTGAGGAAGCCATGTAATTAAGTTCTATTTTAATCTTTCACAACAAAAATACAAATGAAAATCAGAAAATGTTATAAAATAATTAAATATATTCATGGCAAAATGCGATGCCTGCTAAGAAAGACAAAATGCTACATGTAAAATACTAAAAATGTTCATTTAAAAGATATTTTAAAGTTTAACAGCTACAGTAAATTCCTAGGCATGGCACTTTTATATACAACTACTCCATTCCTTAAAACATACATTTTCTGGTGTTAATTTGAGGATGAAAACAAAAGTATATTTAACTAGAATTCAAGGTTGTTTTAATTGCATGTTTTACTCTTAGGGTAATACAAGTAATATTATAGAATATAGAAATGAAAAGTTTCCTATAATGTCTTTCATAATTTAAGTAAATTTATGATTGATCAATATAAAGAGTGTAAAATCTTCACCATAGCAGCCCTTACAGATAATTTTTACAACAGTGATGGTGTTGTTGCTAGAGGGCGCAGAGAGAATTCGGTTCTTTCTACTAACGCAGTAAAGAATTACAGATCAGAGAAATTTAGGAAAAGTAAGATTTATTAAAGTACATTTTAAGAGAGAAATGGCCTATGCCAGAGATGGCTGTAGCCCTGCACAATTTGGAAAGTATACCTTGTATTGGCCTTTGATGGGTGGTTACAGGGGTAGTACTAGATGATTAGCATGTAAGGTCAGTTGATTGACATTTGGCTGTTATATAACCCTTTTTCTACTGTGCTTGTAGTTACCCAGAATTCAGTCTGTTATAATTAGATTCATGAACTTCTGGGCATATGTGCGATATTATAATGATGGTTAAGGGACATCAGTATATGCACTAACTGCATAAACCCTTGTGGCTGAACTAAACCAGAGGTTATTTTTGTGGCTTTTACTTCCTTGTATTCCAGGATGTAATGGTAATTTTTAACTGTGAAATGGACGTTTTGTGGAGGACTTATGGGACATCTCTGGGTTGGGCCTTCATTTTCCCCCAACCCCAGTCATTCATGTCTATCTATCTGCCTAACAATGGGACACTATCTTTCAAGGCAGTCTAACCCATTTTTATAAACCTTTAATTGTTCTCTTCATTTGAGACTAATTTATTCACTGATGAAAGGTCTACTGAGCTCTTGAGATATTCCAGACACAGTTCTGGGAGCTAGAATTCTATCAGTGAGCCCCACAGACTGGGCCTCTGCCCTTGAGGAGTTTGACTCTGGTGGGAGTAGATGTTCCTTAAACATTACTTGTTTTAAACTGTATTTCTCTAAAGTCTCTTAAGTGTCAGGCATGTATCAAAAATACATTTTAAAAATATAGAAAAAAGTAAATAAATAAACAATTTATTTAAGGTGAATGCCAGATGATGACAAGGGCTTTATAGAGAATTGAAATTGGGTAATGTAAACATAATGATTTTTTCTTTAGCATTGTTCTATGTCAGGCATAATTCTAAGTATTCATTTTATTCTTTTAACTGTGCTGGATACTATTTAACTTAATCTCCAATTTACAGATGAAGAAATAGGGACACAGAAATGTCTATAACTTGCATAAAATCTCATAACTATTAAGTAGCAAAGCCAGGATTCAGTTGTAAGCAGTTTTGCTCTAGAGCTCATGTTTATTATATATTTCCATTGGTCTTTGTAGCATTACGGAAGGAAGGAAGGAAGGAAGGAAGGAAGGAAGGAAGGAAGGAAGGAAG
>NW_011888806.1:6290944-6302204 GCF_000151845.1 Pteropus vampyrus | reverse complement strand
AGGAAGGAAGGAAGGAAGGAAGGAAGGAAGGAAGGAAGGAAGGAAGGAATGAATCCATTTGAAGATATTAAGAACTTTGAAAATATGAGCCTGTAGTTCTGTTGAGATAGCAGAGATGAGGGTACAGTTTGAGACTCATGTAAATGTAGAGACGGTCAACTTTCCTGTGACATTCATCAAATGATCCTAGTTTTGTCTATGGACTGGTATAGAACAAATTATCACTCTCTCCTACTTGTTAAGTCCTCACATACTTGAAAATAGTTAATTATAGCTCCCTTTATTCCATTAGTCTCTTGTTGAAATTTATCAAAAAAATTGCTAAGATAGTAAGCAGAATAGGACATTGAAGGAGAATGAGAAACTATCAAAATTAAAGAAACATCAACATATAGTTTGGAATGAGTGACAATTTTCAAATAAAAGAAATTCATGAACAAGACTATATTTGGTTAGAATCATGTGCTTAAAAAAGTTAGAAACTTGTGCTTAAAAAAGCATCCTTAAAAATTGAACACTAATATTAAGAAATATTTTAGTATTTTTAATATTATTCAATTATAAATATGTTAAAGGTATGCAAATAAAACTTTCTTTTTAAGATTCCTATCTTTTAGAGATAATACTGAAATATTTATAGGTGAATTAATATAATATCTGGGACCACTTCAAAATAATATAGGGTAGATAGTTGGGAATATAAATACATAATTAACTTATAAATGGGTAATTGTTGAAGCTGGGTGATGGCCAATTAGGAGTTTGTTATATTATTCTACTGTACATACAGATTATAACAAAATAGAATATTTAAAAATTAATCAATGATATCATCCTTAGATGTTATCTAGTCCAATCACCTATTAGATGCTTATTTCTGCTGCATATCTCTGTTACATCATCACTCACTCAATCTTTCTCTAATAATGAAAAATTTCTCACTCTTTTATCTTATAATTGTTCTGATTTTGGGAAATTTACTTTTTCTGTGTCATAGATTTTGTCTCCACATAATTTTACATATTTCCTTTTTTCAAGGTATTTTTACAGACATCAAAAGAATACACTTTAACAAAATCTTTAAATCTTCTGAAATATTGAGCAATAATGAGGGACTGAGAAGACTAACCATAAATAAAAGCTATAAAACAGGAACTCCTTCATCTTTCTGAAGCCATATCTATAAATCTACCTGCATTTGCACACATTTTCTGTCTTCCTGCCTGTTAAATGCAAGACATGTTTCTCCTTTTGTCAAGACAATTTCTTTACTTACGCTCTAAATTTTATTTGCAGGTACCTTTTCTAGAATGTCTTTATCTTTTATCACTCCATCCTTCTACATCTTCACCTTATTCTCTCTATTGATTTCTTTTCATCAAAACACATACTCTAATATTACTTTTTAAAAGTCCCTCCTCATCCTCATATTTTCTTCCACATATCAATCTGGAATTTACTCTTCAATTACTTGGATCTACTTTCAGTTTTAATCTTTTATTGTAGTGGGCTCTTTCAAGAAAGGGTGCTATGACCTATATTAGTGGTCCTGCCATCCCTCCTTTCTACCCTAAGCAACCCTATATCTGTATGCCAACTATTCACAAATGTTTATCTCCAGGTTATGTCTGGAACACCCATTTGGTAGATCTTGTTTATCTTAAAACTAACTTGATTGACCCTGAACTCTTGGTCTTTCCTCTCAAGCCTAGTCCTTTTATCATCTCTCCCAACTCAGTACATTACATCATCATCTTTCTATTCAATCCATCACCAAGTCCTGGTCATATATAAAAACGAGTCTCCTAAATGTATCTAATATCCAACTACTCTTCATCATTTTCACTACTACTTTCTTAATTCAAGCCACCATCATCTTTAATTAACTTCAGCTACTATAACAGCCTCTTACTGACTACAGTGCTTAGAAGAACAAAGATCTTTTAAAAACACAGATTGATTCACTCATCTGTTTAAAACCTTTCACTGACTTCCCACTTACTTAGAATAAAATCCAAATTAACGAAAAGTTGATTTGCAGCATTAGCCTTTCTTCTTTCTCTCATTCCCTTTCCAGGGTGTCCATGCTTGTATGTAATCACCATTCACTGTGCAGTAACCAAATTAGCTTTTAATTATCAAATGTTGGTTTTGTTTCTCATTTATTCAGTATTTCCATTATATAAGGTTACCTTTAAAAGAAAATAACACTATATTTTTAAAATAACCTTTTGTTTAAAACTATAGATCTCTTTAACCTAGAGAGTGTTGAGTTTTCAAGAAGATACATAAACTAATCTTAAATTGCTTAGTGTTAAAATGATGGTCCCTTATTTATCTTACCTAAAGAAATAATATCTGAGTATAGTTTTGTCACTATATTTTTAGGTTTATTTTACAAATTTTGATTAAAAAATTTTAGAATTACTATTACTGAATTTATAGATGTATAAAAGGGTAAAAATATGCCATTTATCTAATTTCCTAATCTGAAAAGCATTATAAAGGTACAGTTTTCTCCAAGTAATTATTATTACAGAGACACAAAATTATGTAGATAAAAATTATATCAATACTAAAAAAAATGCCTATATGCCTTAGCTTGTTATGCTCTTCCATATGTATTACATATATTAATTCACGTAAACTTTACGCAACCATTTGAGACAGGTATAATCCCTATTTTATAGATTAGGAAATGGGAACACATGGTTTAATTACTTGCCCAAAATAAACGGTAGGGAAAATTGAAGCCAGGTAGTCAGACTCTATAATCTATGCTCTTAATTTATATAAACTGCCTCTCACAGTAGGATGGTGATGACGATGACTTATTATTTTCATCTTTGTCAGCGAACTATAAGCCAGTGGACTAAATGTATCTCATTGCCTGTTTTTGTATAGTCTACAAAGTTTATTTTTTTCTATTTTAAATGATTGAAAAAAAGAAGAAAATACTTTAAAACATACAAAATTATATAAAATTCAAATTTCAGCATCCATAAATAAACTTTATTGGAGTACAGATTCACCAATCTGTTTAAGACTTGTCTATGACTATTTTCACACTAGGAAGACAGAGTTGAGTAGTTATAGCAAGCACTATGGCTCACAAATGCTGAAATATTTCCTCTTTAATTTTTTACAGATAAAATTTGTCAACCCCCATTCTGGAACCTTTCTCTTCTAATGTGTTCACTCTTTCTTTACATGAAGAGTTCAGTCTCTGCTGGAGAGTGCTACCTAGTTAACCTGCCACTAGCTCAGACCCTTCTCATTTCTAACCTCACTCTAATTCTTGTGTAACATTGCCTTTTGAAAAATAAACTACTGTAGACAGAATGGTCTCGTATTTATTTTTGTTGATATCCTTGAGAGCCAATACTTTTATTGCTGTTGTTCAAAACCAGACTTATGTCTACAGCCATGTTACTCTGAACAAGCCCGATCCCATCTGATCTTGGAAGCTAAGCTGAGTCAGGCCTGGTTAGTACTTGCATGGGAGATCACCTAGGAAGACCAGGTGCTGTAGGCATAAAAATAAAAATATAAGGGATTGTAAGCTGACAAGGCCTTGCAATCTGTGAGGTTAACCAAAGGTTGCCTTGCCTAAAAAAAATAAAACAAAACCAGACTTATTTTGTAGTACTTAACTACTAATAGTTGTTTTAAGAAAATACTGAGAAAGAAAATGCTTAAGATTTATAAGTTGAAATTAATAAACAATAAAATATTTATAGTTTCCCTCTTTTCACATGAGTCGAGCAGCTTTATATTATAAGGCATTTCTCTTTGTCTCATTATGTATTATTGTATTATATTTATTAGTGTTATCATCTTTCTTTGATTTTATCTTGGGATTTAAATGTGTTACCTGGAATATAATGATAACAGATACTTTCTTTTTGTATTTTAATATTCAATATACAGGAATATTAAATTGAACATCAAAATACAATTTAATTCAACAGGTGATAGCATGCTTCATTTATATTTATATCTCCATCTAAATGGTAATGTCAGGGCAGCACTTAGAAAATTATTCCCACTTAGCTTGGTGTTGTCTTTCCAGCATCTGTAACTTTTATTGCAAATGAAATGTCAAACCCGATGGCCTAAATACAGCACAGAATCTGGGAACCCTATCTCTTTGGCATATGCATGTTCTTTACAGGTAGTCAAACATCTTTTTGATTATCCATGTTCCTGTTTCAAAGTCTTCTTTTATTTAGTAGAGAATAAGACAAAGAAGACAAAGGAAATCCAAAAATTATTAAAGTTATTGGAGCATTTTTTTTCAGACAATAGAAGGATCTTATTCTTTACTTATATTTGAATTTGTACTGTTACTAAACAGAGTTGCAAATAATATAATCCACTTCTAAGAAAGCTCAATTTGGTAAGTTGTAATGTTGATTCTGATATTTATATCTGCTGACCCTACTGTCTTTTTGAAATAAAAGAAGGATTTGTATTAGATCAGATGAAATTTTAGGGGCACGAGTATCAAATGCTTCTCACTCAAAACAGCAAAGGAGCAGTATCTTGTATTTCTAAATCATTTGAATATCCATCAGTTAATATGAAATATGTTATTTGAGGCTTAAAATACTCAGAGTGTCCTCTTATGTCCTCACTTGCCTAAAACTATTTTTACTCTATGAGAGTGACCCTTGTTGGCATAGATTCTTCCCTGTGAGGAAGAATCCTTTTGCAGCTCAGTAGGAAAAGATGGTGTCGGCAGGTACCTTCTCAGAAAAATCAACAATCATCTTAGCTTTAGAACTATTGTCTTCAAATTTATTCACATTCTCCCTGCTTCATAAACTTTTCCTCCTTTTATCATTAGAGGAAACTCTGCTCTAATATCATAATCTATATACTACATCCTCTGTACCATATGGCACATGATAAAATTTTATAATCAGCTTATTGATATATATTTATAATGGGTAAAAAATCTCTCTCTCTCTCTCTCTCTCTGTCTCTGTCACACACACACACAGACGCATACATACAACTTTTCAAGACTTCAGTGACTTTTTTATTTTAGTGACTCCCTTATTCCTGGTTTGATGCTGTGATTTCCCACAAATTAATAAATGCCATTAAAACAATTAATGAGATAGTCACAAGAAAATTAGAACCTAGGAGTTACTGGACACAAAAAAACATTGGTTTACTATTTTGAAAATATCTCCCCCTTTAAACTTCTTTCCAGGACCATATAGCTTTCAAATTTTGTCATTGCCTGATCCTCTCTCTCTAGTCCTTCATGTAATTTAAGCTTCCTACAATACAGCTCAGGTCATATGTCTCCCTTTCTTAAAATTTTCAGTGATTTCCCAGGGCCTGTTAAATTAAGGACTTACCTGAATTTTAGCATTTAAGACATTACTAATGTGTCTTGACAAGGTTTAAATTTGTCTCTCATCTCGTATGATCCCTGGGCTTTAGCAGCTCACACTTCCTACTTTGGGTCATACTATTTCCTCTGATTATAATATGCCCTCGTAAAACACAGTCTGTCAAAATCTCAACTATTTTTTTAATGCCTATGTTAAATTAGTGCCATGACAAAAGCTCCTGACCTAGTGAAAAAGGAAACCATATTAACTCATTCTGTTCTTGTCATTATATACCTTGATAGGAAATACCTTCCAAATTTAGATAAATGCCACTATTAAAAATAAAATGATATTATGCTTGTTAGTAGTACACATATTATTTTAAAATAAATTTGGAAACTGGAAATATTAGTTACTAATTATTAGATTATAGCTGAGATCTAATTTCTCCTCTAATAGTAAAAGGATTCCCTCTAGTAATGTTCTTTTCTAATTGGGAGCAAATATATTCCTCCCATTCTTTAGTAGTTTGTCAGAAAGCCCATTAGCAGAGAATAATTTTAAAAATTAAAAACAATATATATGTTAGAGGTTTTCTATTATGTATGGATATAAATATTATTTTAAATGCAACTGAGAAAAAATTTAAGAATATTTAACCAAATTCTAAAAGATTTTCAAAACCATAAATTTTTATTATATAATCATGATTTTAAGACAATCATTAATTCTAAAATGTTAAGATTTTTTAAAGGTACATTTGCTGAGGTCTAGTAAAGAGGTGAAGCAATCAAATGTAATAATGAAATTTGGTTGCATCTTAGTGATGAATGATTTTGAGAAGAGGCATTGTTTTATACAGAGATTAACAAACTTTTAAAAAGCCAAATCTTATAAATTATGTCATTGTTTGTTTGTTTGTTTAACAAATATTCATTGAACACTATGTGCCAGACACAAACTATGCTACATTCTGGTAATAAAAAAGTAATCAAAATAGACATCCTCTTTGACATTACCCAAATGTTCATTTCAAAGTGATGTTGGTTACTCTAATGAGGAATTATTGCCCAGAAAGTCTAATTAGCTTTCAATAAGCCATGAGTAAATAATTAATTTTGACATCTTATAAGAACTTAATATTTTAAAATTATGTTTAAGATGAAGTTTATAATGCATTTTTAATAATCAGTCAGATTTATGTCAGTTTTTGTACTTCAGAATGACATCAAGTTATTTTTAGTATTTTTTTCTGTCTCTATTTTGTGGCATGTCACTAGCAGTATTTGAGAGTTGAATGAGAAAGTTTTTTCAGTAAAAATATAGTTTGTTTTTTAATTTTTTAACACAAAATCAGCCTTTTATAAAGAGAACTTTGATTTACTGGAAATTTAACATGGAAACACAAATTAATGCATTTATTTCTTTGTTCCAGTTTTTATTTTCTTTGGTCTCATTTTTTAACTACTGGGCCAGACAAAATAATTTTTAAAAACCTGAATTACATTTCCTTATAACAAATGTGAAAATACACATGATTTTTCAATTTGCTAGTTTTTAATAATTTTCAGTAATACTTTCCAAAGACAAGATAAATATTAAAGCACAGAAAATTATATATATTAAATGGTGCATATAAAAAATGACACAGTAAAATCAAGTGTTAAAAATATTAGTAAGTATGTTAAGCTAGTTTTTACCCTCTAAGGTATAAATGTGAACATATATAAATATAAATTGTTTCATATATGAATGTATTTTGTCATTACATGTTACTTGCTGATATTATTATTTTTAAAATTTGAAAAGATATAAAAAACATGACAGGAATCCGAGTGCTTAAAATTGATAACTAATATTTTATTCATTTTAATTGATTTGGAATATATGGCATTTGTCATATTGCATTAGTATTTATTAGACACAAATCAATCTGTAACATAAAACTCACTTTATGTAAATACTTAAACTGAATTGTGATTACATGTGCATTTTGTGAACAGTTTAATTGAATTTTCAATTTAATCTATAGGTAGAAAGAGTAAACATCTAGAACTGAGGTAATTGAGGCTTAGAGGCTTAGAGAATACACATAGTTTCCCTAAATTCATTATTTTGAGAAAGTTAATATGTTCAATTAAAAATTCCATACCTTAACCTCTCTTGCAAGTAGTTTTGAGCATGCTCCACTGTCATAATTAATGTGGATTAAATACAAGTTGAAACTTCTTTAAAAATTAGGCAGATTCAGCTGGCCTGTGCCCTTTTTGACTTTCACACATCCATCTACATTCTGCCTTAAAAGTAGTCATAAAGGTTGAAGCTGCAGGACTCATACTGAAACTTGGAAAAGCCAAGATGATCTAAAAGGCTTGTACCCAGACACCTTAAGCCATTGCTTTAGACCTGAATTCCTACTTCCTGACTTAAGGTTATGTTAGATAATATCATATTCCTATTATGTATAAGACTCTGATATTAGTGTATTTTGTTATATCAAGACAAACCCAGCCATTAAATGTAGTGCATATTTATAGGTAAATAGTGGATCATGTGCTGTATGCATATCCAATAAAAAGAAATAAGAAAATGTAAACCAATTGATCAAAAAAGTGTGGAAAAAAATGTGTGAAAGAACTTGTACCTCCTCTAGGAAACATATGACTGTGATACTTGTTATAAAATGAGAAGAACGGTGGGTAACAACCAAATAGGAAGAGGGAGAAACTCAAATATCTCATACATTGGGTGTGAAATTTTCTTTAGTAATAGAACTTGATTTAAGGCAGCTCTGGGTTTAAGCCACTTTTTAAGTTTATCTAAATTGATATTTTGAAGTTTATTATTCATGTTTTCTCCTTACAAATAGAAGAAATGCAACACCAGTTTTCCTAATGAGTCTTTCATGGATAATCACTGTAAAGGTTATACGCCAACACTTTTCCTATAACTGATCTTTATTGGTGAGTTGGGAGAAATTCATAGCATTGAACTATTCCCTTCTTTTACAACCCAGGCCTGGATCTACACCAAGCTGCAAGCAATCCATAGTATTCTCAGGAAATGAATGTCTATTTTCTAAGGCAACTACCAGTGCCATACAGTTTTTGAGCATGATAAAGTTACATAATATTTAACTATTTTCCTAGGCACAACCCAGCCTCAGCACATTTGGATGCCATGCCTGAGCATGAAATGAGGAGCTGCTGACCACACGGCCCCTCTTGATTTCTAAATGATTTCCAGGTGCTACTGTGCTGCATATACACATGGTGTATTCTTTGCGACAGTGGGTTTCAAATCTATCTAAATCTAGGACAAACTTTTTTTCCAAAATAAGCCGAATAGAAACATCTTTGCAAAATAATCAGTATAATAGATTATTATCACTTCCAAAAACAGGACTCTGAAGATTACAACTAAAAAGAAGCTCTGAATGTGGACATATATTGTGTTAAATATATTCCATCCTTAAATATTTTCCCTTTCATCCAATAGTAAACATAACTGAATATTTAAGCTACAAAATCATCCCAAGAGATCTAAAAGTAAGTTATCGTTTACACAAGTTCAACTAATTGTTTGATGTAAATAATTAAGAGATATCAGCAAACGTCTGCTTAATTTTAGAGAACTTTCTCTTGTGTAGTCTAGCCTTGTAAATTAATACTGAAACTTGGCTGAGTCGCAAAGTAAGCAAAATAAACATCGATTGTAGTCAGAAGCCACAGAAGTATTAAAAATCACAGAAATATTTCTGAAATGGACTTTTAACAAATTGTCAGCTTAACTTATTTTCCACCTACTCAACTTCAGATATACATAGTGTCCTTAAATTTCTGTTTTCAGAGTTTTGTCTAAGCTATAATAGTGCCTCTGGCCTCAAATTTGATTGTACTGAGCTCAATTTTTCATTCCAAAGAATATGACACTTCCCTGTACCATTTTTTACCTAAATTATACATCTCATATAAAAGAGTGAAATATCTAGGCAAAAGTTGAATGTGATATCCACCTGACAATTAGATATAATGAAATAATCGAGTATATATGATTATTTTGTTAACCTATGAATGATAGAACTGTCACTATGAAAAATAATAATTTTGGATAGGACAGATTTAATTCATTTTAATATTATTTTTTATTATTTTAATCCATTTATGTTTTTATGATGTTCTCCTTGAGAAATTTAGGATTAACCTTTGCTATTTGGTACAGGTTTTTTTTCCCATAAAAATATTCTCATTTTCTTTATAGTTAATAAAATTTTTTAGGTTCTGATACTTTTTACATTGCTAATGACATTTTACAAACTTTTTAACCTAACTTTTATAGTGATTCAATGATATAAATTGATATTTTTGAAATGTCACATAAAATATGGTAGCAACATATGAAAATCCATCACCCTCACAATGTCATGTCACATCATTAATAGATTTGAGTTTAGAAATAGGAACTCTATATTCTGTTATCTGATTTCATTGTTTAATGATTTAAAGAGTAAAAATAATCTAGAATATTAGAGATATACATATTTAAAAAATTTTGCTTATCTATGCAAATGGATGAAACATATTAAACATTGATATCCAAAAATAGATATCAATAATATAAAAGTTAAAAAATAAAGATATTTATTTAATTATGGATCCAGGATACATTTTGTATGTTTTTAATAGCATATTTTACTTAATCTTTTGGTCTATTCTAGTAATAAATATAGATTATTGAAAAAAATAATTAAATGAAAAAGATGTCTATCTACATTTACTTTGATCTGTTGATCTTCAAAATGAAATGTTCATGGAATCAACATATATTTATTATCTAGTGATTATGTTTAAAGAGCTATGCTAAGTAATTAGATATGAGGTTAAAAATGAAGATTTTAGTAAATTTGTTCTTTCACCCAGCAATCTCTAGTCTCAATAGAAATTAGTCAAGGAAAATCTTATAAATAAATATATAAAATTGGTGATAAATTTTCAGAGGCATTTGGAGTCCTTGCTACATACACTCCAGGAAAATACTTCATTGTCCATATTTCTGCACGCTACAGAAAGCCTGGAATTTCCTCTATTTCTGAGTACGGGAGAGGTTATTTCTTCTACTTGCACTTCCTATTTTGCTTATTCATTCAAAAAGGGCAAAAACAGAAAGGATAAATGGAAGAAAATAATTTAATGTACAGCTTCTCAATGAACATATGTTGTAATTCCATTTATCCCACAAACCTTAAATGAATCAGAGTAAAGTAGAGAAAAAAGCAAAATTAATGTATATTTGATTTTGTTAATTGTTCAATAATCTTAAAATTGCAGAGTTTTTATTTATATATTGGAACCAAATTTATTTTCATAATTACACATATTGAGAATAATTTACAAATAAGAAAAAGTAAGAAGAAACTGCTTCTATTGTCAAAATTTTCCTCTGTTAATGGAAAGACTTTTGATGTTTCAGAATTGAAAGAGGTGAATACTAATGAGAATTTTGAGCATTAAAGCCACATCATTTTGGAAAACTATTTAAATTGAAGAGTTAAGTCAACAGATTCTTTAAATAACATATTCTAATTTTGGTAATACTTTCTGCTTTTTAAACATTATAAAAATTATGCTTTTCATATTTTAGGACATTTATATTATTATCATTATCTTCATTTAGTACACATTTTTAATGCCTCAGTATGGCATTATTGATTTATGATATATATTTCTTTTATGGAAGAAAATAATCATGACCCATTCTCACGAAACAAGAGATTTTGATAAAACAAAAATTTTAACAAGCTAGTATACTTTATTATTTTCATAATTGGAACTACTAAATGTATTTTAAATTATCTTACTATCTAATGTTCAAATATTGTCATGCCATTGATAAAATTAGATTACAAAATAAAC
>NW_011888806.1:6280349-6290894 GCF_000151845.1 Pteropus vampyrus | reverse complement strand
TTAAAAAATAAAGATATTTATTTAATTATGGATCCAGGATACATTTTGTATGTTTTTAATAGCATATTTTACTTAATCTTTTGGTCTATTCTAGTAATAAATATAGATTATTGAAAAAAATAATTAAATGAAAAAGATGTCTATCTACATTTACTTTGATCTGTTGATCTTCAAAATGAAATGTTCATGGAATCAACATATATTTATTATCTAGTGATTATGTTTAAAGAGCTATGCTAAGTAATTAGATATGAGGTTAAAAATGAAGATTTTAGTAAATTTGTTCTTTCACCCAGCAATCTCTAGTCTCAATAGAAATTAGTCAAGGAAAATCTTATAAATAAATATATAAAATTGGTGATAAATTTTCAGAGGCATTTGGAGTCCTTGCTACATACACTCCAGGAAAATACTTCATTGTCCATATTTCTGCACGCTACAGAAAGCCTGGAATTTCCTCTATTTCTGAGTACGGGAGAGGTTATTTCTTCTACTTGCACTTCCTATTTTGCTTATTCATTCAAAAAGGGCAAAAACAGAAAGGATAAATGGAAGAAAATAATTTAATGTACAGCTTCTCAATGAACATATGTTGTAATTCCATTTATCCCACAAACCTTAAATGAATCAGAGTAAAGTAGAGAAAAAAGCAAAATTAATGTATATTTGATTTTGTTAATTGTTCAATAATCTTAAAATTGCAGAGTTTTTATTTATATATTGGAACCAAATTTATTTTCATAATTACACATATTGAGAATAATTTACAAATAAGAAAAAGTAAGAAGAAACTGCTTCTATTGTCAAAATTTTCCTCTGTTAATGGAAAGACTTTTGATGTTTCAGAATTGAAAGAGGTGAATACTAATGAGAATTTTGAGCATTAAAGCCACATCATTTTGGAAAACTATTTAAATTGAAGAGTTAAGTCAACAGATTCTTTAAATAACATATTCTAATTTTGGTAATACTTTCTGCTTTTTAAACATTATAAAAATTATGCTTTTCATATTTTAGGACATTTATATTATTATCATTATCTTCATTTAGTACACATTTTTAATGCCTCAGTATGGCATTATTGATTTATGATATATATTTCTTTTATGGAAGAAAATAATCATGACCCATTCTCACGAAACAAGAGATTTTGATAAAACAAAAATTTTAACAAGCTAGTATACTTTATTATTTTCATAATTGGAACTACTAAATGTATTTTAAATTATCTTACTATCTAATGTTCAAATATTGTCATGCCATTGATAAAATTAGATTACAAAATAAACTTGTGTTTATTTTAAATATTTATTGAGCACTTCCTCTGAAATAAGCCCCATGTTAGTTGTCTTACAGATATCTGTCAGATTAGTTTTACCCGTGTAATAATACTCATAAACTTTTAAATCTGGAGGGGATTTTTCATGTCTTGGCCACCAAGAATGATGCTGCAATGAATATCGGGTGCATATATCTTCACAGATTAATGTTTTCAATTTGGGGGGTTATCTAGAAGAGGGATTGCTGGTTCATATGGTAATTCTTAATTTTTTGAGGAACCTCCATGCTGTTTTCCATAGTGGAAACATACCAGCAGTGTATGAGGATTCCTTTTCCCCACAGCCTCTCCAACATTTATTACTTGTCTTGTTGATGATAGCCATTCTTGAAGATGTGAGATGGTATCTCATTGTGGTTTTGATTTGCATTTCCCTAATAGTTAGTTAAGCTGAGCATCATTTTAAATGTCTGTTTGCTGTTTGTATGCCTTGGGAGAAGTGTCTGTTCAGGTTCTCTGCCCATTTTTTAATTGGATTGTTTAATTTTTGTTTTTAAGTTGTAGGAATTCATTATATATTTTGGATTTTAGCCCCTACAGAAAAAAGTTGAGAACCATATGATTTCACTCATGTGTGGGATATAAAACTGAAACCAACAAACGAACAAAACAATACTCATAGACACAGATAACAGGTTAGTCATTACAAGAAGAAAAGAGGGATGGGGGAAGTAGATAAAGGTAAAGGGTGTCAAATATATGCTGTTGGAAGGAGATTTGACTCTGGATGGTGAGCATGCAGTACAATATACAGATGACATATTCTTGAATTGTGCACTTGAAACCTATATAATTTTATTAACCAATGTCATCCCAGTAAATTTAATTTAAAAATTTAGAGGGGATTTTCAAATTTATAATCTAAATCAGATTTCTCATTTTGAATATAAAAATTAACAAAATAACAAAAAGTTCATGAGAACTTAAATGGTTTCCCCAGAGGTTTGATAAACTCTCTGAAATAAGAGTAAATTATGAATAGAGTTATTAAGAAATTTGGCTATTTCTAGAAAATCAAACTAAAATTATTAGAGTGGGCAAGGAAAGAAAAATTTTATGTAATAGAGATGATTTTTAATCATGTGAACAGGTTTTCCCCTAATTTATTTAAATTTGCTATAATGGTTATCCTCATAATTTCCCAATAGAATTATCTTAATGTAATTACAATAGTTTCAAAAAAGTAAAAGATTAAAAAAATTGAGCTAAACTTAAGGAAGGAACAAAATGAATTATACTTATAAAAATATATAAACTTAAAGAATATCCATCATAATGCATCATCTGTAGTGTTGCCTTTGCATAAAACATCACTTAGATGAACCATTTTTGGTTTTTATTTTTAGTTTTAGTTTAAATAAATTAAATAAAAATTTTAAATAAAAATGAGCATATACAAGTTTAGAAATAAAATTGTTAGTTTAAGTTATAAATAAAAAGAATTAGGGGCAAAGTTAGCAAACATTTGTCTTTAAATTTTGCTGTCATTTTTAAATGTAACATTTCTTTATATCTTTTAATTAATTTTAGGAAAATTATATATTATTTGTGTTATTGCCTATTTTGCCTCTGTTAGAATGAATGTTTAACATTTTTCTAAAGAGGGTTTAGCCCTGCCAAATGGATCTCTTAGTGGAAATCCTTATAAAGCATAGTTTTCAAAAAAGGAAATTCATTCCATGCTGACTCGGCAGTGAATTACTAATAGGACTTCTTTCTCTCGGGAACCATAACCTTGAACTCATTGTTGCTCAGAAGCTTTTACAGACTCTGTCTGAGGGAATATGCACAGTTCTTCCATTTGTTGAGCCCCCCCTTCAAGAATCTTATCAAGGCTAATGGTGTTTTCTGCTCTCTATAGAAAAACACACCTACAGCATGCACAGCCCACCCCTCCACACACAGGCAATTGCCAGCTGTCGGGAGGTTCGCAGATTTTTCTGAAAACTAAACTCCTACCCTAGATACTCTAAGATCCTCTTGGAATAGGCATACCACCATAGAGTTGACACTAGACTGCATCTACTGGTGCTCTGAGAAATTCCTTTTATAAAATTATGTTCTGGTAAGAAGCCATTAACCTTTATTGAGGCGCATTATAAGAAACATCCCCATAAAACCCACCACAATGTTTACCTTAAGAATGGGTTTGGAGGCTTGTTTATTATATTAAAGAGTATATTTGTATGAGCCCCCCCCCGCCCCGAAAAAAAACTCCTCCCGGGTATTGATGTGAGAAATAGACTTAGGCAACTGGTTTGTTTTAACTCATGAACACTGCAATTGATCTCTTTCTCTCTTCTCGAAAGCTCTGTGACACTACTTTAAACCAAGCATCAGAACTTCAGGGGCTACATGTTGCATATAATGTAATTCCTGGCCACATCTTATTTTCCTATCATCATTTTCACATTGTTTCATTTTTTAAATTTTAATTTATTTCTATCATGTTATATTTTGCTTTGGAAACTGCCTTAACTCCATTTTAGACAAGGATGATATAAATGAATAAAATATTTTATGATTAGTTTTCTTTCTTTTTCTTCTTTTTTGGGAGTGGGAAGAAGGGGATCTGGAAAAACCTTACAGTTCTAAAATTTTTCTCCATTAACAGTTAGAAACAAAGTGTAGAAGGCAAGAACCTATGATTATATCCAACTTATAAAATTCAAGAAAAAGAACTGTTAAAAAGTAGAACAAAAAATAGTTATAATACTATACAAACATCACAGAGGACTAATATAAAAATGTTAACCAACCAACTTATCTTTTGATTTTAAAACCTCTTTTGATATCAAAACCATGAGAAATGGGCTTAGATTACAGGAAGAGGAATGTAAACTGGACATGTGGATGGGTTATACATTTAAACATATTGGGCACCTACTGCGAAACAGAACTAGACTTCATGAACAGGAGAGTTCTGTGACCATTTGTAAATTTGTGTGGTATAAGAAGCACACAGACAGTCTGTCTAGGTTTGAATCCAGGCTCTGCCATATATTAGCTTTACGACCTCTCTAAATCTCTTTCTCGTAGAGTTGTGAAGATCAGATGACGCATGTGACATTCCTAGAAGAGAAGACGTTTGTTATTTATTGAATTCTAGACAATTGGAACTTAGAAGCAACACAACATCACTAGAAGCTGAAGGGAAGTTACTTAAGACAAAAAATACTGAAGTGCTAACGATATCAGCGACTGGAACCTTAGAAGTGGTAGAAGGAACTAGAGTGGCCGATTTTGTACAAGACTGACAGTTTACAAACACTTCCACATATAGACCATTCTGGTTGTGTCTCACGCAGTCCCATCTTCAGGATGAAGAAACTGAGTCTCAGGGAACTTTCATACCTTTAGTATTTCACAATTTGACTCTCAGCTCTCTTGAATGGAAATGTAATCCTCTTTCTACTTCAGAACAAGAGCTTAGGGAACATGTAGCATGACTATCTCACTTTAGAATATTTGCTTATTATGTGGATCAGATCAACCTCAGATCAAAATACAACCCATAAAATAAAACCCCATGCCATAAAAGTCTATTGAAATAGTCATTTTTAGAAAACAGATATTAGTGTATCTCCCTCTACACATATATGACTGGCAAAAACAAAAACTCAGCACTTGGCTCCTATAGAAATGCTTTGTGAAGCTTGACAAAGTTTTTTTTTTAATACTATGATTATAGTATTTACCAATGTTTATTGTCTTCTCAGCTTTTAGAAAACCTTTTCTATAACAATACTATATCAGCTTTATTAGTAGTGGTCATTTCTCAGTGTTGATGTTATGTTTTGGTTTTCTTAGACAGTTGTATCCTAACGGTATTTAAACTAAGTTGTCCAAAGCTTTCTACCACTTTGGTTATTTTATTTTGCTAAATATTCTGAAAGCTGAAGGAAGATCTTGTTTAAAGATATTGAGGGCAAATATGATAAGGTTGACTTGCTCCAAGTATTACATATTTACAGGGTAGCTAATGTTTAGTAAATTACTATTATGATGCTTTCCATAATTGTTGATAAATCTTTTTAACTGCCTTTTAATGTATCCTGGACTTAGAGTAAATGGTGGCAGGGACTTGGCCTTGTTACTGGTTTATCTTAGAATGTTACCTGACATTGAGTAGGTATTCTGTAAATACTCAATAAATATCACTTGAATGAATGAATAATCTACCTATTCATATGCTTAATGTGTTTGTGATTCAAGCACTATACTCATACTGAGAAAATGTAGACCCAACAAAATATGAACTGGGTTGTATACCTGTCAGAACAGTTCACTATTATAATATATGTACAATAGTTGATGTTGTGCTAGTTAGATCTAGCATGCCTTTCTACACGTGCTCCAGAAAAGGAGATCTGTAATTCTTCTGTGTCCAAAAATCTCTACAAATTACTAGAGTAATAAAGTAAAAGAGTTTTAGGTAGAATATCTAGGAATATAACCTGTTAGAATTCCACTTTTCTAGAAGTTATCTGCAAAGTCTCCCAATTGTGTATATGATAATTTTAGATCTATATATGGGGTCTCCAGAGTAATAAACATCAAATGATTTAAAAAAAAATTGTGTAGATAAAAAGTAGCTTCGCAAATTTGCCATAACTTTAGCTTAATAGTCAGGTCATTATAATCTTGTTTTTTATCAACAAAAATGATTTGTGATTATAACTGTTACCTATTCTTCATTTGATACAGGTAGAAATCAAGTATTCCAAGAGGTATTGTGCCCTGATTTAAAATCAGGTTTAGAGCATGTAGGTGTACTTATTTTCATGTTGCTGTATTCATTCTTAATTAGGACAGGGGATGCTGAAAATTTATTTAGTGATAAAGTTAATAATTCTCCTCCTGTAGCATCTAGTCTCCGGTGGCCCGGAGACATTGTCTAACCTGAATTTGAGAATAGTTGAGGAAGTTGTTCTGTATGACCTCATTTGAATTATAGTCATTGATATAGCAAGTCTCTTTAAATTCATCTGGAAATTGTCTGAATATTCTGATGTCCTTGGTTCATTATTTCTGTGAATCAAAATGAAATATCTGAGGACCACAGAGAAATACAATTTGGTTAATTCCTTTTTTAATTCAATTTATACTTTGTTCCTTCCCAAAGGATTATATAAACATCTATGTGAAGTTGTGCTTTATAGATATATGGATTTTTTAAAAATGAAGTAAAAGATAAACTAAGCAGATTTTTGTTTTTATTTATTTAATAGTATCTGAATTTAAATGGTTTTATTTATTTTCTGTTTTAATTATTTCAATTATTAAAAGTATTTTAAATATTTAAAAATATCAGATCCAGAATAACTGAATAATCTAGTCTTTACATGCAGATATAGTCTCAATATAAAATATCTGGAAACATAAAAATTTAGTTTAAAGTGACAAATGCAAAAAATCTGTGTTCCAGATGGTTTGTTTCTAAGAACAAGAAGATATTATTCAGAAAACTTTAACTAGTTAACATCCACTATGTGTTCAAATTAACTATAAGGATTGAATTCATTTAAAATTTTAGTGATGGACGTTTTTCTAGGCTATGACTACCTTTTAGAAGCACTTTCTTTTTTCTCATTTGGAGTTAAATGACCAATTAATTCACTTAAGAGTTACTTTATATCTCTATGCTCCTCAGCCTCTCATATCAGTCACAGTCCTCTTCAATGTTAACTATTAACTTTACCAACTGAAAGCTAAGGGATGTACAACATAAATTATCTTAATTTTTGAGTCAGGTGCAAGTAAGTATTTTACAGTTTTGTGGCAGGTCACCAAGTAGCCCATGCAGGCCCATGCAGGCCCATGCAGATATCTGCTGGGTACTATGCTTCTTGTCTAGTCTTGTGGACATCTCCTTGGCACCCACAGTTGGAATCTATGGCCTCTGCCATAGCCTTCATTTACTAAAGTACCTACACTCCAAGGTGTTCTTATTCTAAGCCAAGTCCTCTCTACAGCCATTCGTTCATGTAGGTCATCTGTTTCCTTCACTAAAATCTCTTAGCTAGGGTGAACAAGAGTCACAATCTCAAGGAAACTTTTCTATTCATATGCAATATCAGATACATGCTAGTGGGTTTTACTCCAATTATCAAATTTCTTTTGAGAGTTTTAGTAACCTCAAGGACTCTAGCATCATCTCATCCCTATCCTGATCCCTTCCAAATCTCTGCAAGCTCCTTCTAACATCAAAGTGCCTTCTCTTCTCATGTGGCAAGAACTTATCTTCTTATATATCATATCCGCCTTCCTTTCTATACAGTGTCTTACTGCAATACTGTTAATGCAGAAATCTATGCCTTGCTCTTAATATGTGAAGGGAATTTTTGGAACTTAAGAATTCTTTTTTATTTTCCCCAAAGTCTAATTTTCAATATTATGCCTGCTAAGGACTTGAAAAATGAATCTAAATAGAAACTTAGAGCTAGGCAATGACTTCTCTGTTTGAGACTGTACCCACATATATTCCCTACAGAAATGAATGTCATCAATTTAAAGGGTAGGGAGCAATAGGCCAATATGATTTACAGAGAGTAAAATGAACATTTGTTTCATAGTTTAAAAATATCCCCTCTCAATGTGTACTATTTTACTTATTACTTTATTCTTAAAAGAATCAAATAAAACATAGTTTGAATTCTAACATCATGGATACTTAGACCTCAGTTTTTTCATCTATATAATGTCAATAACAGTGTTATCAGAATTAAATGAATCAATTAGAATGATGTCTGAAACATTTTACAATATATGCTACTACGTTACTATCAAGCTAGTATTTAATACCTAGTACTTACTTGTTCAACAGTTGTAGTTAAAAATATAGGTAAATCCTAAGCACCATGTTTAGCTTCTAGAAAGCTCGCTACAGAAATTAATTACCTTTCTTTAGCTGTCCTTTCTATTTTCACAGCCAACTCCCTTTGCTCTGAGTAACATGGTTTTCTGCCTACTAAATAGGCCTGTTTTCATTAAGTATCTATTTATGTTATATATTCAGTTTTTCTCTGTCGACTCTTTCTTTTTAAATATAGATCCCCTCTAATCATTAATTTCTTCTTCAAGCTTTCTTCTTTCCAATGTCAACCTTTTCGGATACATATTGGATATGCGTATTCATTCTTGTGACTTCACAGCCTTTGAACTTACTAATTTTGTAGAATTTCCTTACCTTATGAATTTTGAATAGGAGAGAGAGCATCTCTCACTGGAGAAGCTGAAAATGCCAGGTATTCACTTCCCTAGCGTCCTTTACACTAGGGCGGGGACACATGACCCAGGCATCATTTACCTGATGTTCATATTCTAAAGACACGGTCATAGCTAGTCAATTTCAAGGCGGTTTCCATGGTTTCAGGGAGACTGAGGGCCTAGGGCAGTAGTGACAGTGGTGTTAAAGGTACCATCCTTTGTCCAGAGCTTGCTGGCTTGAAAGCTCAAACTTTACTATGTGGTATTGAGATGTCATGGCATTGTGTCCTTGTAGGATTTTGACCATGGTGTGCATGGCCCTGAACTTGATTACGCACCCCTTCTTTCAGTTCTGATAACTACTTAATATCCTTTTAATAAATTCCTTTTCTGCTTCAGTCAGCCAGAGTTGATTTCTACTGCTTGCAACCAAGAACCCAGATGGAAATAAAAGTTGCTTATTTTTGTGGCTTCATCTCCTTTCCTTCTGTTCTACTTTTAACTCACTGCCAACCAGGTTTCATTTGCACTAAAGCTGGTCTCTTCTAGGGCAAAGTGACCTAACTATTGCCAAATAAAAAAGCCTCATTCCTAATCCTGCTGACTCACTGTAACACAGGGCAATTTTGTTCTTTTTTTTCTGTAAAACATTATCTTCCTCTCCGGATTATTTTTTTACCCTGACTCCTCCCTTCCAGCATTATACTTTGCCTTCTTTCCATATTTGCATTTTAATTGTGTTCCCTGACTTGGCGATTTTCTCACCATATTTCTACATTTTTCCTAGGATAATTTTTCTACCTCCACAACTTCAGCATCTCTTTGAGATTTCCAACTTCAGATCACAAGCCATGGGTTTTTTTGTTATCGTTTTGTTTATTTATACTGTTTTATTTTTAATTTTATTGGATGTTATGCCCAATATTATGCCCAGATTTCAAAATGTTTGCTGAATAACTGTCTACCCCATATGTACCTCAGACTTAATATGTCCCAAATTTGACCTTCTCACCAAACCTGTTCCATGTGGAAATTCTCTATTTTAGTTAATGGCATGTTTTCAGTTACTGATAGTTGTCAAATGCTCCCTTTCCCTTTTCCTTTTGCCCTTATGTCTCATTAACAACAAAACTTGTTTCTATCCTTGAAATTTCTTAAAGCATCACTTCTTTTTTGCTAATCCCCTTGGCAGAACCTTGGTTGGGCTCTCATTATATATTAATTGCCTTCTGTTATCTTTGAATCCATTATCTTTGTCTCTCTTGAATCCATTCACACATTTTTGGCAGCATCATCTTCCTAAAATACAGCTGTGATGATATTTCTTTCCTAGTCAAAAAAAAAATCAAGATTTTACAAAACAATGTCTAATTCATTTTAAATTTCTAAACTTAAACTTTCTAATAGTGTCTACTATGGACAGTCTCCCTGGTATATTGATAAAATTTATACTCCTAAAAGTGGACTTTCTAGCTGTTTTTTTTCTTACTGAAATATCATTTCTTTCATATTAACCTTTCAGAGCCTTTTACATATCTAAAACCTTAGCTGAATTCTCACTTTTTCTAGGTGATTTTCCCAAATTATACATGTAGAATTCATATTTCCTTTTCTTATTTTTTCATGGAATTTATTTACATAGATATTTATATCTTTTTCTTAACTCTTGCATCTTATTCTTATCTCTCCTAGATATCACCTTTTACCTCAGCGTTATTTGATTATAAGTAAATTTCTGTCCAGAGAAACATATACTTCTTTTCCCAGTGTTTCTTCTCTTTGCAAAAAAAAAATATAGTTCATGGCAAACATCTCCTACAATGATGCAGTTCCATGATAATTGAGTTTTCCTTAAAATAATGAAAGTGGGACCCACATTCCCTTGTCCATAGAAAATTAAAATCAACTTTGTTTCTATTCTTAATATTATGAATATCATAAAGACTGATAAAGGAAAATCATCAAAAAGAAGTTCCTCTCTCCAATATGGAAAGAAA
>NW_011888806.1:6278643-6280299 GCF_000151845.1 Pteropus vampyrus | reverse complement strand
ATATTAACCTTTCAGAGCCTTTTACATATCTAAAACCTTAGCTGAATTCTCACTTTTTCTAGGTGATTTTCCCAAATTATACATGTAGAATTCATATTTCCTTTTCTTATTTTTTCATGGAATTTATTTACATAGATATTTATATCTTTTTCTTAACTCTTGCATCTTATTCTTATCTCTCCTAGATATCACCTTTTACCTCAGCGTTATTTGATTATAAGTAAATTTCTGTCCAGAGAAACATATACTTCTTTTCCCAGTGTTTCTTCTCTTTGCAAAAAAAAAATATAGTTCATGGCAAACATCTCCTACAATGATGCAGTTCCATGATAATTGAGTTTTCCTTAAAATAATGAAAGTGGGACCCACATTCTCTTGTCCATAGAAAATTAAAATCAACTTTGTTTCTATTCTTAATATTATGAATATCATAAAGACTGATAAAGGAAAATCATCAAAAAGAAGTTCCTCTCTCCAATATGGAAAGAAACCGAGGCTAGTTCAGGCTCTGCACTCAGTTTTAACCTCAGATAAATCATTTAATCTCTCTAAGCCTAAATGTATTTACAATAATAATAGGGGCAAATGTAGCAGAATTACTGTAAATGTTTTTAAAAGATATTATAAGCAAAAGTACTATGAAAGCTGTAAAGTATTATATGAATATGAAATACTATTCTTGTGATTATTACCATTGTCATTGCCACTAATCAAAGCTTCTTCATATGCTCCTATCTACTTCCCTATTTTGAATTCAATGTCACTTCTAAGATATCTTGACCCCTATAAAAGCAATGTCCCATTGCTTTCATATTTTCATTTTTACTTTAGAATTATCTTCCCACTTGTTTTATCAGTTTTTTCAGAAGCTCCTGGCCTGATGCCCCTTATGGTTGCTATGTTTTTGGTGATAGGGGTTTTATAATTGTTTTAGTTTGAGGCAATTCTTGACTGACTCAATGAGAACCCAAACTATATGATTTCTAGTCTGATTTTAAATGAATGTTGATTCTAAATCAATATAGCCAATTTATATCAAAATGAACAATGTGAAATGTCCTAATAAGGTATTATAAATGATAGCTCCTTATGAGAATGAGGGATAAGTCAAGCCAAAATATACATCCAGTACAAAGAAAAATTTAGTAAATGCCTATAAGAAGTAAAAATAAAATGCTATAAGGACTCAGAATAGAAGGAAAACAAATCGGAGGCACTAATAATAGTCATAAAAGTCTGCATAAAATCAGTTGGAATGGGTCTCAAAAACTGAGAAAAATTTTATTGACTCTCATAAGAGTTCTTAGCACAGCAAACCATGTCACTTAAATGTGAAACAGGAATAGTTTTCATCAACATCCCAAGTTTCCTTTATTTTATTATAACAAATGTATGTAGTTGGAAACACACACATATGCATACACAGATAGTAGTTGTCTGCAAGTGGACAGTAGTTTCAATGGAGTAGTTTATGCTGTATCTTATGAAGAAGTTTCATCATATTTATCAGAATAAGGTCAGACGTGCAACCTACACATTCTACAGATTATGGCTTACTCATATCCATCAAACTCACTGGAGTCTTTATCACAGGAAAATATCTAAGTGTTTTTGTTGCCTTAAAAAATTAGCTCACATGTCCTATCTACAAAAAAA
>NW_011888806.1:6274500-6277813 GCF_000151845.1 Pteropus vampyrus | reverse complement strand
AGGAATAGTTTTCATCAACATCCCAAGTTTCCTTTATTTTATTATAACAAATGTATGTAGTTGGAAACACACACATATGCATACACAGATAGTAGTTGTCTGCAAGTGGACAGTAGTTTCAATGGAGTAGTTTATGCTGTATCTTATGAGGAAGTTTCATCATATTTATCAGAATAAGGTCAGACGTGCAACCTACACATTCTACAGATTATGGTTTACTCATATCCATCAAACTCACTGGAGTCTTTATCACAGGAAAATATCTAAGTGTTTTTGTTGCCTTAAAAAATTAGCTCACATGTCCTATCTACAAAAAAATAACTGGATTATCTGAGGATTTACACTTGAATATCATTAAATAGAGGAAGAAAGGAAGAAAGTGATACTGAAACTGCTATATTTATTTCTTCATTTTCCTAATCATAAAACTTGAAATATTTTAAAATAAATTGTTAGATGTTATAGTCAGTGTTTTTAAGCCTCATTGACAGGTCAGTAGTTATAGCGATTTTCAATAATAGGTATAGATTATCTATGCTAGGTGAGCTATTGACACTTGACCTTGATGCAAATGTTTTAGCAATTAAGAACATTGCAATGCTAATTAGTGAAAATAGAGATCAGAATTTTTTTTTTTTTTAACGTGTGTGGAGCAGCATGGGTGTACTCTGTCAAAGCCAGTATGACCAATATTAATTATTTTTAAATGTTTGAGAGCTCTGCTTGGTTGTAGCTCAAGCTCTACCTTGCATAGAAGTCAAATACATAAAGTACTGTTTGTTGTTTTAGCAGGCACAGTGCTATTTTTGAGACTTGCTAGAAGCAGACAGGTAACTACCCTTTATTAACTTAATGGGAAATTTTGGGGGACAGTGTTACAAATGATATTACAGAATCTTCCTCATAGTTTATTTGAGAATATTAATATAATCCATTAGAAATAAATGGGAGAAATTGATTTCATGAGAAGCTATATTCAGAAATCATAAAATGCCTAACATTCTTAACCTACTGTGACTTATCCATGTGCTCTGCTGCTCAAGATTTTTGTAATGCATCCATTTTAGTTATTCTCATGATTCCTCATTAGCATATAAACAATAATACTATTAATCTTCATACTCAATATAAGAAGTATTCAAAGATGTCTCTCTCTCCTACATCTCTCAGATCTATCTATGTGGAGTACTAGAGTATCTATGTGGAGTCACAGCCACCCAATCTTCAGATTCCACTGCTTTCCCTCTGCAGTTATTTTCCACTCTAGTGATTCACACCAATCCTCCTACAACTCTGCAGTGACGTATTTTTGCCCTTAAGACAGAACCCCAATTCTTTAAATGACTCTCTAAAGACTCAGCATTTCTCTTCTCCCTTGTTTCCAGCCTTACCTGGACAGTGCAGCTATAAGATGAATCTACTAATTTTCTAAATTCATCAAATTTGTTAATTTACTCAAAACTTACAGATATTCTTCTTAATTATAGTCAACGATGTATTCAGCATTGAAGATAGGGAAAAACACATTCAACTGTAAAGAGCTAAGGGTCAGATTAGATTTATTTCTTAAAAAAATATACTTTTTACATATATTCTTTGTTTTAAAAGTCAAATATAATTATACATATATTTTAGTAATGAATGATCATAAATCTTAGCATTTAAAGAAAAATTTAGATTGGGTTCGGTCATATACCTGTTGTTTTAATTGGAGGAAATTAGAGAGAAGTCACCCTCTGTCATTGTAGAAACAGCACGGTCTTGGTTGCTGACCCCATAATAAGGAGAATCTGAGTGGTTAAGAGTGGCAGATAAAGTGGGATACAGAGAAGGGAGACAGAGGCATAAGAGAAAAGTCAGGAGGGTCACAATAACTCACATGTCTACACTGTATTAATCTATATAGATATTCCTGTGAGCTCTATAAATTAGTATAAGAAAGAAGGTATTGGTAAATATGTAAATTTGATGAATTGATCATTTAAAGAATTGTTGCTTTCAGCGAATTGCCCATTTTAAGAAACAGCTTTCAGTGCTTTCAGCCATCTGTTTTAATACAATCTTCTCCTTGTTATTCTAATCATACTCACCTCCTTTGGGCTCTAATTAGCATCCCCTCTTATTTATTCTTATTCTGCAGAATAAACTCTGTTACTCTGTTACTGTTCAGATACAGATAGGCTTAGGAAATAGTTCTCCAGGAAATCTTCTTTAGTTACTATATTGATCAAGGATCCTAATTCAGAAAAGAAATCTAACAGTTTTACACACAAATGGATTTATTAGAGAAGTGCTAACTCTTGAAAATGTGAGATTGGCTGAAGTAGCCAGCACTAGGCTGACCTTTAAACGACTCCCGAAACCATACCAAAGAACCGTACTGCCAAAAGAGTTGTGTCCTCTGTTGAGAGGGTTAATTAAGAAGCTTCATTATCAGGAAGCTGCCACCAAATCAAGAAGCTTCATTATCAGGAAGCTGCCACCAAATCAAGAAGCTTCATTATCAGGAAGCTGCCACCAAAGTTCCTGGTGCCAGAACCACTCAACACCTACCATAATCCATGTCAGCAAAACATCTGTCATCTGCTCTTGCTTTCTTCTCACATAATGCATTTCTGAATCCAAGCCTTATTTCAATACATTTTGTTGTGCAGGACCCATCTTAGCTTCTGGGGAGACTTGGAAGTAAAGTTTTAAGATTTCCATCCTGTTTTATAGGAAGGCAGTTTGAAAGGGAGTAGAGAGAGTAAATTGAAAGAATCCCCTATATTTGCCTTCTATTGTGGTTCCTAGCAATATGTGGCTGTTGAGCCTTTGAAATAAAGCTAATATGCCTGAAGAACTGAATTTCTTATTTTATTTAATTTTAATTTATTTAAATTTAAGATTAGTAATTGAAGCAGTACTGAATATTTTTCTGTTAAATATGACTTTATTGTTCTGGGAAGACTGTTTCACTTTACCTGTTGCTTTATATAAGATATTGCTGCTTAATCCTAGTGAGCATTTATATTTTACTTTTCAATGTGGCTACTATAAAATTTTAAATTATGTAGTGCCTTACATTATAATTTCATTGGACACTGCTACTCAAACCCCCTGGATTGGTCTAGGCCTCACTATGTGTCCACAGAGTACCCATATTACCCCAATTTTGACAGTCACAGGTTTTTAAATAATTGCTACTGTATGTGTCTTATTGCCCTAGCTTGTAAGATTAATGAATGGAAATATTATATCTTTTCTATTGCCTTTATTTTCCCTGGCACATGTCCTCAAAAAATAGACAATAAAATTATACCAAATGAATGAA
>NW_011888806.1:6270190-6274450 GCF_000151845.1 Pteropus vampyrus | reverse complement strand
ATGTGGCTGTTGAGCCTTTGAAATAAAGCTAATATGCCTGAAGAACTGAATTTCTTATTTTATTTAATTTTAATTTATTTAAATTTAAGATTAGTAATTGAAGCAGTACTGAATATTTTTCTGTTAAATATGACTTTATTGTTCTGGGAAGACTGTTTCACTTTAGCTGTTGCTTTATATAAGATATTGCTGCTTAATCCTAGTGAGCATTTATATTTTACTTTTCAATGTGGCTACTATAAAATTTTAAATTATGTAGTGCCTTACATTATAATTTCATTGGACACTGCTACTCAAACCCCCTGGATTGGTCTAGGCCTCACTATGTGTCCACAGAGTACCCATATTACCCCAATTTTGACAGTCACAGGTTTTTAAATAATTGCTACTGTATGTGTCTTATTGCCCTAGCTTGTAAGATTAATGAATGGAAATATTATATCTTTTCTATTGCCTTTATTTTCCCTGGCACATGTCCTCAAAAAATAGACAATAAAATTATACCAAATGAATGAATGAATAACTCTAAGAATGGATAGTTAAAAAAAGAGTTAGAAACCCATGAAGCTTAAGGTAAACTCTGTCTTAAGATTCTTTTTAAATTAATACAAGCTATTATTTTTAAATAAATTGTGGAGATTAATCATTAATTTTCATAGTTGCTTCAATTCCAAATGACTGATAATTGAACGTATCATCCCTTAACACATTGTTTTAGTTTCTATTAGTTTGCTTTTCTAAGAAAGATGGAGAAAAGAAAAAAGAGCTTCCTGGAATTTTTCATTAGAGATGTCACACCAGGATTATGATTTTAAAAATAGATTTCCATATAGATGCAACAATGTGACATAACCCAATGCCACCTACAGTGTCTCAAGGAATTTAAAATCAAATTTTGTTGTTTTAATTTGAGTGTAAATTTATAGCGTTAATTTTACTACAAATGAGAGATTAAAAGTTATTTCATAATGTTGTAAAACATAAAGAGAAAAGTGATTAACTCTTATAGGAAGTCCTTTTTTTAATGAGGAAGCTCTTTGGAAAATAATATTTCAAAATTATTATGCTTTAATAAAAATAGGAGAGGAGGCTATTGCTTAGTATCTTAAGAGAGTGGAAATGGAGTAGAATCTATATCATCGTATATATTATATAAATATATTAATGTATGAGCCACAGGGATGAAACATGAAGATGGGAGTAATGAAAATTATGGGACAAATATGGCAATAGTATTAATTTTTTTTTCAAATTTTGTTTATGTTAAGAAACATAATTATAGGACATTTTACCAGAACATGATTAAGATCAAATTTAAAATTAAACTATTTAAAATGATGTATCAGCTAAGACTTTTAGTTTAAAATAACTTAATTTTTTTAATTAATTTATTTTTTATTATGGTGACATTTGTTAATGAAATTCAGTAAGTTTCAAGTGTATAATTCAACAGTATGGTATGTATATGTATATGTGTGTGTTTGTGTGTGTTCACCACCCACAGATAGATTTCTTTCTGTCACTACATATTTGATCTGTTTTACTCCCTACTCCCTATCCTCTGGTAACCACTAGTCTATTGTCCATGTCCATGAGTCTCTGTTTGTTTGTTCTGTTTGTTGCTTTTAGGTTTATATCTCACATATAAGTAATTTCAAGTTGTTTTCAACTTTTTCTATCTGGCTTAGTTCGCTTAGCATGATTATCTCAAGGTCCATCCATGTTGTCGCAAGTGGCAGTATTTCACTTCTATTTATGGCTGAGTAATATACCATTGTATATATGTACTACAGCTTCTTTATCCAGTTATTTATTGTAGGACACTTTGGTAGCTTCCATGTCTTGGCCACTGTGAATAATGCTGCTATGAACATCAGTATGCAAATATATTTTTAGATATGAGTTTTCAAGTCCTTTGGGGTAAATTCTCAGGAGAGGGATTGCTGGATCATATGATAGATCAATTATTAGTTTTTTGAGGAACCTCCATTCTATTTTCCATAGTGGCTGTACCAGTTTGTAGTCCCACCAGCAGTGTATGAGGGTTCTTTTTCTCTGCATTCTCTCCAACACTTGTTATTACTTGTCCTGTTGATAATAGGTATTCTAACAGGTATTAAATGGTATCTTATTGTGGTTTTGATTTGCATTTCCCTAATAGCTAGCAATGTTTAGCATCCTTTCATATGTTTGTTGGCCATTTATGTCTTCTTGGGAGAAGTGCCTGTTCAGTTCCTCTGCACATTTTTTAGTTGGATTTTTTTTTAATCGTTTTTGTTGAGTTGTGTGAATTCTTTGTATATTTTGGCTATTAGGCCTTATTGAAAGCATTGCCTGCAAATATCTTCTCCCATTTGGATGGATGTGTCTTTATCTTGTTGACATTTCTTTTGCTGTGTGGAAGCTTTTTAGTTTGATGTAGTCCCATTCATTTATTTTTGCTTTAACTTCCCTTGCCTTTTAGGTCAAATTCATAAAATCCTCTTTAAGTCCAAGGTCCTTGAGTTGAGTTCCTATGCTTTCTTCTATGCAGTTTATTGTTTCAGATCTTATATTCAGGTCCTTAATTTGTTTTGAGTTAATTTTGGTATGTGTTGATAGGCAACAGTCTAGTTTCATTCCTTTGCAGGTGGCTTTCTGGTTTTCCCAGCATCATTTATTGACGAGGCTTTCCTTTCTCCACTGTATGTTTTTGGCTTTTTTGTCAAAAATTATTTGTCCACATAAACATGGGTTTACTTCTGGACTCTTGATTCTGTTCCACTGGACCGTGTGCCTGTTTTGCCACCAATACTGTTTTGATTATTGTTGCTTTGTAGTATAATTTGAAGTTGGGCAGAGTGATGCCTCCAGCCTCATTCTTTTTCCTCAGGATAGCTTTGGCTATTCGGGGTCTTTTGTGCTTCCATATAAATCTGATGATTTTTTGTTCTATTTCTTTAAAAAATGCCAATGGGATTTTGATTGGGATTGCATTGAACTTTTTAAAGCTTTTGGTAATATGGTCATTTTAACTACGTTGATTCTTCCAATCCAAGAACATGGATTATCTTTCCATTTCTTTGTATCTTATTCAATTTCTTATAATAAGGTCTTATAGATTTCATTATATAGATCCTTCACGTTTCATTAGACTTATTCCTAGGTATTTTATACTTTTTGTTACAATTGCCAAAGGAATTATTTTTTCCACTTCTTTTTCTGACACTTCATTATTAGTGTATAGGAATGCTGTGAATTTTTGAACATTGATTTTGTATCCAGAAACTGTACTGTATTTGCTTATTGTTTCTAGTAGTGTTCTTGTGGAGTCTTTAGGGTTTTCTATATAGAGAATCATGTCATCCACAAATAGTGATAGTTTGACTTCTTCATTTCCTATTTGGATGCCTTTTATATCTTTCTCTTGGCTGATTGCAGTCACTAGGACTGCCAATGTTACATTGAACAACAATGGTGATAGTGGACAGCCTTGCCTTGTTCTTGATCTTAGAGGGAAGAGTTTTAGTTTTTCACCTTTAAGTATAATGATGGCTGAGGGTTTGTCATATATGGCCTTTATGATGTTAAGGTACTTTCCTTCTATACCGATTTTGTTAAGTGTTTTGATCATAATTGGATGCTGTATCTTGTCGAATGCTTTTTCTGCATCTATTGATATGATCATATGATTCTTATTTTTTAATTTGTTTATGTGGTTTATCACATTAATCGATTTGCGCATGTTGAACCATCCTTGTGCCTCTTGGTGAAGCCCACTTGATCGTGGTGTATAATCTTTTTAATATGTTGCTATATTCAGTTCGCTAGTATCTTATTTAGGATTTTTGCATCTTTGTTTATGAGAGATAATGGTCTGTAGTTTTCTTTTTTGTATTATCTTTACCAGGTTTTGGTATCAGAGTAATATTGGCCTCATAAAATGAGTTAGGAAGTATTGCCTCCTCTTTGAATTTTTGGAAGACTTTGAGGAAAATAGGTATTAAATCTTCTTTGAATGTTTGGTAGAATTCACTGGTGAAGCCGTCTGGTCCTGGACTTTTACTTTTTGGTAGGTTTTTGATTACTGTTTCAATTTCCATACTGCTGATCAGTCTATTTAGATTTTCCAGTTCTTGATTCAGTCTAGGAAGGTTGTATTTTTCTAAGTACTGGTCCATTTCTTCTAGGTTATTAAATTTGGTGTTATATACTTTTTCATAGTATTCTTGTATGATCTTTTGTATATCTGCGAAGTCAGTTGTAATTTCCCCTCTTTCA
>NW_011888806.1:6249568-6270140 GCF_000151845.1 Pteropus vampyrus | reverse complement strand
AGGTTGTATTTTTCTAAGTACTGGTCCATTTCTTCTAGGTTATTAAATTTGGTGTTATATACTTTTTCATAGTATTCTTGTATGATCTTTTGTATATCTGCGAAGTCAGTTGTAATTTCCCCTCTTTCATCCCTGATTTTGTTTATTTGTGTCCTTTCTCTTTTTTCTTTAGTGAGTCTAGCCAGAGATTTGTCAATTTTATTAACCTTTTCAAAGAGCCAGCTTTTTGTTGCATTTATTTTTTCTATTATTTTTTTGTTTTCAATTTCATTTAATTCTGCTCTAATTTTGATTATTTCTTTCCTTTTGCTAATTTTAGGCTTCATTTGTTCTGGTATTTAAGCAAAAGCGTTTTTGTTTGTTAGTGTAATTAAAATGTATTTCTGAATCATGAGTTGTCTTATACTTATTAATTGATGAAACATTAAAAAACTACATTGTATTATCATTCTAAACTGATTCAATAATAGTAAATGAAGATTTTATGTTTGGTGCTACTAAAGACAGAGTTATTTAGTTAATTGAGTCCAGGCCCAATATTCCTCCTCAATGATATGTTTTCAAATGTTTTGACAGTATGTATGATTGCTCTCCTTGCTGTTTTGTTTTATTTCTACTGTCATTTTTATGTCTCATGTCTTTTTTATTAACAACTTTTATTAACAACTTTTTTATTCAACTTGCAAAAGGAAATATATTTTCAAATCATTTTTGTATTTAACTAAGAAAGTTATATATCACTATTTAAATTAATTAAATTTGAAAGATCAGTTGGACATGTATTTTTTGTGAGGTTAATAAAACTTACTTCAGAAATGTCCATATGGAGTAAAAATGGACCAGTTAAGCAGCAAAAACATAGACATTGCAGGTAGGGTTAGTCATTTATAAATGATTTTTAAAAAGTAATCAAATAGTACAGTGCATTCTAATAAATGTACTGTGCAGGGGCAAGGATGGGGGAAAAATGTATGATTTGGGTATGTCTTCAAGCAGAGCATAACCAGAAGCATTTCCCTTTCTTTTTAAGTCATGTCCTTCTTTTAAGTTCTCCCAAATCTAGGTGTCAGAATAAGTGAGAACAGATTTATAGAAGAACCATACCTTTGGACCCTTCAGCATCATTATAAATTTGTAACTCAACAAGCAGAAATGTTAAATACTACAGTTATATTTAAAAAACTGTTGCTGAAAACTTTGTACTTTAATGCCTAATAATCTACCCTTATAGAAAAGATTTTTTAAACTTTGCATTAGTATATAATCTATCATAAACAATTTTACCGAAATGAAAAAAGTAGAGTGGATCATTTGTATCAGTTTGAACACAAGCAAGGAATAAGCATTTCACAAAATCAAATGACAATAAGAAAAGAAGCCTAGGTAGGAAATATTAAAATATCTTTCATGACATATTTATATTATAGTTACGTATGTACATTAATTTTATTCATATAAATATATTTGATGTTTGATTTAATTAATAAATAATATATAGTATATTTCATAAAATTATATCAGTTATTAACCAACTACTTTGTGATTTTTATAAGATCCGGTTTAAAAATCTCAGGTTTTTAAAAAAGTACTTGGTCTCCTAAATGGAGCAGAAAAGTATTAACAATAACAATTTATAGGCAATATTTACTGAGTTTACTATGCACCTGACACTATGGTAAACACTCTAAATATACCAATCTTAGTGAATCTTTACAACAGCCTGATGACGTAGTCACTTTCCAGCATCCTCATGTATAATAGTGCTCCACAAATAACTATTCTATATGACTGTGCCACACATTTTAAGAATTACACTTATTTATTTTTTCCCAGGTGTGCTAATCAAATCAATTTTTGATATTACTAGAACTCTTTGGCTCAAGCCTGTATCTTGATCAAAGCAGAGTGAGAATGGGTCTTCCACTTTATATGTAGAAACAACCTTATAAGCTCAGCTTCTGTGAATAAATAAATGAATGATTTCTCTTATCATGCTGAAGTATAGAGGATCCAGGACTCAGTCACAAAACCTACAACTATTATTCATGTAGATGAGAGAGATAAGTTAAAATGAAATGCCTGTTGCACATGGAAGCACAAGCTGTCATTGTCAAAGTGAAGGTTTATACAGGTCATAAACTCACATCTAAATTCATGGATCGTACCAGGGAGAGAAATCTTGCAGTATCATACATACTTAGATTTTTTCTTTTACACTTCATAAAATATATCTGTTTTTCCTATTAGCCAAACTATTGTTGTAAACTGTGGGCTTGTGATAACATGGAATTATAAGTTTGATTACTTGTGAATTTCTAGTATTTTTAGTGTATTGGTTGGTGGCGTATGTACATAGTGGGAAGAGTATTCTTAAATGTGGTCATAAGTACTATGAAGCAAAGATTTTAATATTTCTTTCCAAAGCAACCTCAATAGATGAAGTACTTTCCTTAAGATAATGAAAGTGCACTATGGTTATCATATTGTAACAACTCAAATGTAAAAATAAGAGATCAGGCATCATATGATTATTAACAACAGGATATTACAATTTGTCAAATAATGAGTTCACAATTATTTTTTTTCCTTGTTATGAGAACTCAGGATTTGCTGTTTTAACAATATTCACACCTACATACAGTGGTGTTGACTATAGTCATTGTGTTGCACATTACATCCCTGGTACTTATTTATCTTCACAATTCCTACTGAAGTTGATGAAGTTGCTCAGTTTCTCTTCATAACAGGTTTCAGACAGACCATTTTACTTCTTTTGGTTCATCAGGGCACAGTTCCAATTATATACTAACCTTATCTTACTTTTAGCAATTTTTTTCTCATAAATGCAAATCAATGGAAATGTACCTAATGTAGATCTTTATCTCTATTGGTGCTCTGCTTTTATCAGTTAGGATATTAGTTTGGTTATTGTTACAGATCCAAAATAGCCATCCAAAAAAAACCAACCAACCAACCAACAAACAAAAAACAAACAAAAAATGGTCAGGGGAGTCTGTCCTACAAAGTAATCTTTTATCTAGTTGTTCTGTTTGGCTTAGGGATTGCCTTACTTGGTATGGTTCAAGATGACTGTCTTACATGCACACAAAATGTGAGTTGACATAACTTACAAATTAGAATCACAGTTACGCCTTCTGCAGTGGCAGCAAGGAAATGTCATCTTTACTCTGTGTGGTTATAAGCCTATACAAAAAACTATATACTCCTTGACTCTGAGAGAAAGGAGAGTATAGATGCTGGGAGACAACTAGTAGCTTTTATTACAGTGTTGAGAGTGTTTCTTTGTTGTTTACAGAGACAGGATAGCATTTTTTTCTTTTTGTTAAAAAAGATATCAAAGGCATAATTTCTACAAAGGGCAATGGACTTTGAACTTTGGTGTTGAATTTCAAAAAATATAATCACTGATCATGGATCCAGAAATTAAAAGAATTAGAAATTATATTTAAAATATACTCCCTTGGTTTTCCCTTCTTCCCTATGTAAGCTGTAAGGTGCCTGAAAGCATTAGGGATCCACAAGACATACATAGTAAACACTGAGAGTCAAAAGAAACTGGGAGTTGTCTTAGGACACTGAGTAATAGTAGGTAATATCTTTAATTATAACGCTATAATATACATAAGAATATGGGGAAAACTAACAGGCCTTTCTGAATAATCTTGGATTAATTGAAGCTTAAAGATCCTTAGTTCGTACATTGCATGAGGAATTATTTTCAGTAATCAGTGGTTCTCAAACTGGGGCAGTTTTGCTCCTCCAGAGACATTTGGTAATATGTGGAGTCATTTTTGGTTGCCACAATTCAGAGAGGGGTAGCATCTAATGGATAGAGAATCCAAGGATGCTGCTTAACATCCTACAATGCCCACGACAGCCCACAAAACAAATTATCCAGCTCAAAATGTTAATAGTGTCAATGAAAAATCCTTGTGTAAATCATACAACAATGTGAATTTGTTCTTAGTATGAAAACACCTACATTCTTTGTTCAGATATAATCCATCTGGTTACTATGCCCACAAAAAAGATTTCAATATATATCAGTTAGAAAATCATGTTTTAAAACTCATATCCTGTTGGATTCGATGAGTTAGTCAAAAAAGGCATGTGGTTATCTGAGAGTTGAGTTTTAAAATAGTTATTTAGGATTAACAATTTCAATATTAGTAAACACCAACCAAGTATATTAATTAGTTTTGAAATAAATTTGTTTCAGCTTTTGTTCCTAGCAATAACTAGCAAAGATGTATACCTTAAGCTGTATAAATGTTTATGCTTATCTTTCTATTTGCTACTTTGCTATAACTACAGACTACTTAACCTTTCTTTATCTAATAAGATAATAATTTTATCAAATAAATTTTTTTATACGTTTCTGAGACAAAGCCTCCTTTGAACAAAAAATAAAATGTTATTGTGACTGATGTTTATTTATTCAACAAATATACATTACCTATTACTGTTCTTCTGTTCCTGGTTGGAGCTATATCATTAAATTGAATGTCTCTATGGCATTAAGATAGGCAATAAACACACATACACACACACATACAAAGACACACCCATATACATACATATATATGTATACAAAACATATACATTCATAAAAATATATCTGTATATGCATGTGCATGATGCACATATATGTATACATATACATATGTGTGTACATATATCAATGCTCTGTTAAAACATGTATACAGATGTTCTGTATTTTAAAAAAATAAGATAAGTAGAAAACCAAGTGCTTACGTGGGAGAATAAAGAACTCTGTTACAAAGAGATGTCTGAGAAGAGACCTGATAAAAATATAAACCCTCTGAATCAAGTAGCAGATTCGATTAGATTTTGAAGGGCCAGTACTTAATTATTTATATAAGTCTATAACTTTATGACCATAGTTATTATTGTCTAGTGAATCTAAGGTGCATTGGATCTGAGAGTTTAATAGTGATTAGTGGTATAAGATTATTGATTGAAAATAATTTTTTGAATAATAGAATTTGATAACTCTAAACTAGGTAGAAATATTTATGAACATTTTATAGTAATCTAATATGTGATTTGTGTGTCTAAATGTCATATTATTGACTGGGACAATTTTTATAACTATGGCTAAATAACTAAAGATTTCAATAGGAAATAATATGTTTGTCGAGGCAAGTTTATTATTACCACAATTTATAACATGAGACAATTTAGTCATTGTCATTTATAAAATAGTCTCTGTCCTCAAAGGGGTGACTTAAAAAAATAAGAACGGTAAAGAATTGTGCAGGGTACAGTGTAGACACAAACAATGGAGAATGTAATTTTACCAGGAGGATGTGATCAGAGACCTTTGAACTGATTCTGAACTCATCAGCAAGCTTACATAAATGGTGAATAAGATTGATTTTAACCATAGAAGACTATAAAGGCTTTAACTGCAGCCTGCTTTGCTATAAAAGTCTCGAGGGTCTGATTTAGATGTGCTATTTCAGGAAATCCCTCCCTGTTCCTCAGATAGATAGATAGATAGATAGATAGATAGATAGATGATAGATAGATAGATAGATAGATAGATAGATAGATAGATAGATAGATAGATAGACAGACAGATGATAGATAGAAAGATTACAGTCCTTTTAACTATCTATAAGCAAAACAAAATATAAAAAATTCAGTTGTATGTAAAAAGTCCAGTCTGGTTAATTTCTTTTCAATCAGTCAATTAAAACTTCTTGCATCATGTGAATCTTTTGCTTTCTATGAGGATTTTGTACAATTAACTGAAAAAGAAATACTGCTATTTTAATCATTAACACATTCTTATAAAATTAAGGCATTTTGGTTTCTATAGAATGTGCCTTCCTTGCAGTACATGAACGTCATGAACAATATGCACTCTCCTAAAATTTCCATCAACATTATTTGCTGGAAATATTTCCTTTAATAAAAAAAGAGGAGTGTTATTTTTTATGTAAATCATAAATAAAATATTGAAATTAGTTGTTAGTAATAATTTATTTTAAAATAACTTACTTTTGCAAATAAAATAAAACATTTTTATTATCTTTATTTTAAAAAAGCATTTAAAGATTCTTATATAAGGATGTAATGTTTCTTTATTCCGTATTGTTCCTTAATGCAGTATTCTTTTTTTACTATTTTTTATTTTTCAGTTAGAGTTGACATTCAGTATCATTTTATGTTAAGTTCAGGTGTAAAAGTATAGTGGTTCAACATTTATATAATTTATGATCTCCCTGATTATTCTAGTACCCACCTGACACTATACATAGTTATTATAATACTATTGACTATTTCATACACTGTACCTTACATCCCCATGACTATTTTGTATCTACCAGTTTGTGCTTCTTAATTCCTTCATCTTTTTCACCCAGCCTACCACCATCCTTCCATCTGACAGTCATCATTTTGTTCTTTGTATCTATGAGTCTGTTTCTATTTTCTTTATTTTGTTCCTTAGATTCCACATATAAGCAAGATCACATAGGATTTGTCTCTCTGTCTGACTTATTTCACTTAGCATAATACTCTCTAGGTCTGTCCATGAGGTTGTAAAATGGTAAGATTTTATGTTTTTTATGGCCAAGTAATATTCCATTGTATATATGTACCACCTCTTTATCCAGTCATCTGTTGATGGGAACTTATTGCTTTCTTATCTTGGCTATTGTTCATAGCACTGCAGTGAACATAGCCATGCAAATATTTTCAAATTAGTGTTTTGGATTTCTTCAGATAAATACACAGAAATGGAATTGCTGGGTCTTATAGTAGTTCTATTTTTAATTTTTTTGCAGAACCTCTATACTGTTTTCCATAGTGGCTACACCAATTTGTAATCCCACCAACAGTGCACCAGGGTTTCCTTTTCCCATAACCTGGCCAATTCTTGTTTTTTGACTTATTAATGATAGCCAGTCTGACAGATGTGAGATGATATCTCATTGTGGTTTTAATTTGCATTTCTCTGATGAATAGTGATGTTAAACATCTTTTCATATGTCTATTTGCCATTTGTATGTCCTTTTTGGAGAAATGCTTCTGTAGGTCCTCTACCCATTTTTTTAATTGGATCTTTTGTTTTTTGGTGTTGAGTTTTATGAGTTCTTTATAAATTTTGAGTATTAACTCAATATCAGATGTATCAGTGGTGAATATCTTCTACAATTCAGTGTGTTGTATGATTTTTTTTTTTTTTTTTTGCTGACGATTCCTTTATTGAGCAAAAATTTTTTAGTTTGATATAGTCTCATTTGTTTACTTTTTCTTTTGTTTCTCTTGCATGAGGAGATATATCAGAAAAAAATATCACTAAAAGCAATGTCAGAGAGTGATTGCCTATGTTTTCTTCTAGGAGTTTTATGGTTTAGGGTCTGACATTTAAGTCTTTAATCCATTTTGAGTTTATTCTTGTATAGGGAAGAAAAAAGTGGTTTGGTTTTGTTATTTTTACATCTTTCTGTCCAATTTTTCTAAAACCATTTATTGAATATACTGTCTTTATTCCATTGTATATTTTGCCTCCTTTGTCATAGATTAAATGACCATATAGGTGTAGATTTATTTCTGGGCTCTCTATTCAGTTCCATTTATCAATATGTCAGGTTTTTTTTTTGTTTTTTGTTTTTTTTTTGCCAGTACTATGCTGTTTTGATTACAAAAGCTTTGTAGTATAGTTTGATATCAGTTAGCAAAATACCTCCAACTTTGTTTTTATTTCTCATTATCATTTTGGTTATTTGCAGGCTTTTCTTGTTCCACATAATTTTTAGGATTATTTGTTCTAGTTCAGTGAAAAATATCATTGGTAGTCTATGGCCATGCCACCCTGAACAAGCCCGATCCTGTCTGATCTAGGAAGCTAAGCAGAGTCGGGCCTGGTTAGTATTTGGATGGGAGACCACCTAGGAAGACAGGTGCTGCAGGCATAAAAAATAAAAAAATAAGGGATTGTAAGCTGACAAGATCCTTGCAATCTGTGAGGTCAACCAAGGATTGCCTCGCCTTAAAAAAAAAAAAAGAAAAAAGAAAAAGAAAAATGCCATTGGTATTTTGATAGGGATTGCATTGATTCTATAGACTGCTTTGGGTAGTATACACGTTTTAACAATGTTAATTATTTCCATCCATAAGCACAGTGTATGCTTCCATTTATTTGTATCTCCAGCTTTTCTTCTTCAGTGTTTTAAAATATTTTGAGTACAAATCTTTTACCTCCTGGTTAAATTTAGTCCTAGGTAGTTTTTATTGATGTAATTGTAAATGGAGTTGTTTTCTTAGTTTCTCTTTCTGATAGTTTATTTTTGATGTATAACAATGCAACCAATTTCTGAATATTAATTTTGTATCCTGCTACTTCACTGAATTAAAAAACTGTTCTAACAGTTTTTTCGTGGAATCTTTAAGGTTCTCTCTATATAGTATATGTCACCTGTAAATAATGACAGTTTTACTTTCTTTTTCTTTCTCAATTTTGATGTCTTTTATTGCTTTATTTTTTTGCTATGGCTAGGACTTCTAATACTATGTTGAATAGAAATGATGAAAGTAGATATTCTTGTCTTATTCTTGATCTTAAGGAAAATGCTTTTAGATTGTCTCCCTTGAGTATGATGTTAGCTATGGGCTTGTCATATATGGCCTTTTTTATGTTGAGGTAAGTTCCCTTTATTCTCACTTTGTTGAGAGTTTTTATTATAAATAGATGCTGGATTTTGTGAAATGCTTTTCTGCATATGATTTTATCTTTCCTTGTTATCTTTCTGCATATGATTTTATCATCACATTAATTGATTTGTGGATATTGAACCAATCTTGCATCCCAGGGATAAATCCAACTTGATCGTGGTGTATGATTTTTTTAATGTTCTTCTTGAATTCAGTTTGCTATTATTTTGTTGAGGATTTTTGTATCTATATTCATCAGGGATATCGGCTTATAATTTTCTTTTTTTATAATGTCTGTCTATTTGGAGAATTAGAGTAATGGTGGGCTTGTAAAATGAGCTTGGGAACCTTTCCTTCCCTTGAATTTTTTGGAATAGTTTTTGAGAAGAATAGGTGTTAATTCTTCTTTGACTGTTTTGGTAAAATTTACCTGTGAAACAATCTGGTCCAGAACTTTTATTTGTTAGAAGGTTTTTTTTATTACTGATTTAATTTTGTTAGTAGTAATCAGTCAGTTCAGATTTTCTGTTTCTCCTTGACTCAGTCTGGAAGAATGTATGTTTCTAAGAATTTATCCATTTCTTTCAGATTGCCAAATTGTTGACATACAATGCTCATAGTATTTTTTAAAAATATTTTGTATTTCTGTGGCATCAGTTGTCACTTCTCTTTCATATCTGATTTTATTTTTTGGGGTCTTCTCTCTTTTTTTCTTGATGAGTCTAGTTAAATGTTTATCAATTTTTTTTTAATCTTTTCAAAGAGTCAGCTCTTGGTTTCACTGATCTTTTGTATTTTTTTTTTTTTTTTTTTTTAGAATCTATTTCATTATTTCCACTCTGATCTTTATTATTTTCTTCCTTCTACTCACTTTGGGCTTTGTTTGCTGTACTTTTTCTATTTTTGTAAGTATAATGTTAGGTTGTTTGTTTGAAATTTTTGTTTCTTGAGGTAGGCCTGTATTGCTATGAATTATTCGCTTAAGACTGCTTTTATTGTGTCCCATAGATTTGGAGTTGTTGTGCTTTCGTTTTTATTTGTCTCAAGGTATCTTTTAATTTCTTCTTTGATCTCATTGTTAACCAATTCATCGTTTAGTAGCACATCATTTAGCCTCCATGTGTTGTGTATTTTTCGTTTTTTTCTTGTACTTGAGTTTTAGTTTATACCATTGTGGTCAGAGAAAATGCTTGAGAGGATTTTAATCTTCTTAAATTTACTGAGACTTGTTTTGTGGCCTAACATGCGGTCTGTCTTGGAAAATGTTCCATGTGCACTGAGAAGAATATATATTCTGCTGCCTTGGGGTAAAATGCTCTGAAAATATCTATTAAATCCATCTGGTCTAGTGTGTCATTTAAGATAGCTGTGTCTCTGTTGATTTTCTGTCTGGAATATCTGTCCATTGGATTCAATGGGATGTTAAAGTCCCCTAGTATGACTATACTACTGTCAATTTCTCTTTTTATGTGGATCAAGATTTGCTTTATATATTTAGTTGCCTAAAGGTTATATATGATGCATAGGCTTATATATGATAAACAATCCTCTTGTTGGTTGATCCTTTTATTATTATGTAATGTCTTTGTCTCTTATTATAGCCTTTGTTTTAAAGTCTATTTTACTGATGTAAGTATTGCTACCCCAGCTTTTTTTTCATTTCCATTTACATAAAATATCCTTTTCCTTCCCTTTACTTTCAGTCTGTATGTATCTTTTGATCTGAAGTGGGTCTCTTGTAGACAGCATATGTATGAGTCTCATTACCTAATCCATTTAGCTACCCTATGCCTTTTGATTAGAATATTTAATCTTATCTTCTTAAAGAAGTGCCTTTAACATTTCTTATAGTACTGACTTGGTAGTGATAAATTCCTTTAGCTTTTTCCTGTTTGGGAAGCTCTATCTCACTGTCAATTTTAATTGATAGCTTTGCTGGGTAGTGTAGTCTTGGTCATAGGTCTTTATTTTCTATCACTTTGAATATTCTGTGCCAACCCCTTCTGTTCTGCACAGTTTCTATTGAGAAATCAGTCTACAATCTTATGGGAGTACCTTTGTAAATAACTAGCTACCTTTCTCTTGCTGCTTTTATTGTTCTCTATCTTTAAACTTTGCCATTTTAATTATGATGTGTCTTGGTGTGGGCTTGTTTGGGTTCATCTTATTTTAGACTCTCTGGGCTTCCTCACATGTATGTCTAGTTCCTTCGCCAGGATAGAGAAATTTTCCATCATTATTTCTGCAAATAGGTTCTCAATCTTTTGCTCTCTCTTTTCTCCCTCTGATTCCCTTATGATGTGAATGTTCTTATGCTTAATGTTGTCTCAGAGGTCCCTTAAACTTTCCTCATTTTTTAAAAAATTCTTATTTCTTTTTGCTGTTCTGATTGGGTGTTTTCTGCTACCTTGTCTTCCAAATTGCTGATTCAATCCTCTGCTTCAACTAATCAGCCATTGATTCCTGCTTCTAGTGTATTCTCATTTCAGCTGTTGCATTCTTCATTTCTGACTTTCTTGTTTATGATTTCTATGTCCTTTTATATGCTTGCTATCTCCTTGTTGAAATTCTCACCAGGATCATCTATTCTTCCTCTAAGACCATTGAGCATCCTTATAACTAGGGTTTTGGACTCTCTATCCGGTAGGTTGCTTGTCTTTATTTCATTTGTTCTTTATCTGGAGTTTTCTCCTATTATTTCATTTGGGACATGTTTCTTTGTTTTCTCATTTTGGCTGCCTCTCTGTAGTCATTTCTATGTATTAGGTAGATTTGCCACATCTCTCAGTCTTGGCTGGGTTGCCTTATATAGTAGGTGCCCTGTGTGGCCTAGTGGTATAGTCTCCCTGATCACCTGTGTTAGGTATTTCAGGAGTATCTTTTGTGTGGGTTGTGTGTACTCTCCTGTTATAGTTGAACCTTGATTACTGTTGGCACATCAGTGGGTGGGATTGACTCCCGAGCTGATTGGCTGTGGAGATTGGCCACACCCACAGCATATGATCGGCTTTGTGATGGCTGACCCCACAAAGTAGGAATTGCTCCAGTGGGCTCATGTGCCTGTTGAGACCACCCTTTGGGTATGCCGCTTGTGGGCAAGTCAGGTGGTCCTTTACAAGTGGTGTTTACAAGGTTAGTGCAGATTCAAATTTGATGCTGTTGCTGAGCCTGTGACTACTCGCAAAAGTCTCAGATTACACCAAGGCTAGCCACTGTTTGCCGTAGGCTCACAGACCCCAAGATTTGTTCAGGAAATACTGCAGCTTGGCTGGGAGTGGTTTCCTACTACCAAAAGTGTCTCTAGAGGTATATGAATTGAGGCCTCTTGAATGCTGCTGAATGAGTTTCTTGCTGTACATGAGCCAAGGGCAGTTGTCCAGCCACAGATGTGTCACCTGCAGTGCATCATTTGGGTTGGGCAGGGTCTCAGGGAGTCACCAGGGTGGAGTGAGCAGAGTTCACTGGCAATTTCAGATTCATATTTTGCTCTGTGGGGGAAGGGCTCAACACAGGCAAGATGATGCCTGCCTGTAGGCTGCACAGGAGGAGAGCTCAATGCAGAAATAATGGTTGCTGTCTATCCAGCCCTCTCCCTGAAGCCGCACAACTTGGTCTTTTCCTGTTTGTCTCTGGTGCCTCCTGAGCTGCTGTCCCTTCACAAGAGTCCAGGATGAGTGCCTGTGAGCAAGTGAGTCTATACGTGAGTCCTTTAAGAGGACATCTGGAGTGTCTAGGAGCTTTCTGTCTCAGCTAGATGGTTGCAATTCCTGCTGATTTTTATAGCCATATTTTTGTGAAGACTCATCTTCCCAGCACTGGAACTCTGGTCTGGGAAACTCCACTGTGGGGCTGGGGTCCCTCACGCCTCTGTGGGGGATCTGTGCCCCTGAGATATCCCTCCCAATGGTCAACCACCACACATAGGTGTGGGACCAGCCCATTCTGGGTTTCCACCCCTCCTACCAGTTTCGGTGCGGTGGCCTCTTCTTTATATTCTTAGTTATAGGAGTTCTGTTTAGCCAGTCTTTGGATGATTCTCCAGGTTGATTATTCTATATTTTCATTGTAATTTTAATGCATTTACCTACTCCACCATCTTAACCAAAACCTCTCCCCTTAACCTAGTAGTCTTAATCCATTAAGTTTTCCACATAAATAAATCAAAATAATTCTCATTTTTGTACATAAAAATAGTTTAAAATTATGTATGATGCACAAGACAATTTATTTGGAAATTAAATGTATGGTGAAAATTTACTCATAATTAAATTTGAAGTACCCTTAAATTATTGAGGTATTCCGAATATACTCGATTAGGTAATTAAATTTTTCCTTCAATATTAAATTAAAATTAAAACCTTTAGCTGAAGTTTTGCTCATTAAAAAGCACTTAGGCTGCTTACTATCTATAGAATGCACACACAGATTGTTTTAGAAGGAAATACATGACCTTGATTATTACTAATATTGCTTTCTTTATTTGATATGTTTTCAATACTGCTAGAAACACTTAAAATATTGTTTTTAATTATAGACATTTTATGCCTCTTTAACTGGGGTTCAGTAAAAACTAAGTACATTTTATATTAGTGATGTTAAAATCAACTAGTGACAAGAATCTTCATCATTTCCATGTATACTGATGATGGGGAATAGAGGACAGTCTAGTTTTACTTCTAAATTTTCACTGATACCTTTTTAATACCAAAATCTTCCTTTCTCCCTCCCTCTATCTCTTCTTCTCTTTCTTCCTTCCTCCCCCTATTTCTCTTTCTCTCAACCAATTTCTCTTAGATTCTCTTTATTTCTTTATTTTGTCATTGCAGGCTCCGGAGGTATAACAATAAACATTTTTTTAAAGATTATTAGGCATTTCACTTATTTATTAAATAAACATTTGTTGAATACAAATTTGTACCAGGCACAGTGAAAAGTACTGGGAATAGAGCAAAGAACAAGATCAACATGAGCTGTACTGAGGAAGACAGTCTTTAAATAAAGAACTAATGTAGCATCTGATGATACAGAGCTAAGAGAAAGTAGAGCAAAGATACCCAATATAATGTAAGTATTCAAATAAAGTGCCTTGTAGAAGTTATGTTTAAACTGAAATTTGAAGGAATAGATAGACAAATCAGAAATGTCTGGGAAAGGGAACAACATGTATGAAAGCATGGAAGGCAGAAAATATTGTCCATTGAAAATATTAAAGAATTTTGCTGTGGCTTTATAACAGAATGTTCCTTGAAGGTTAAATTGTATATTTTTGCATTTGCTTTATAAAGAGATGAAAAGACTCATAAATTTACAACCACATCCACTTACTAGGGTCAGTAATCATTGTGTATTAAAAAACACCACTGCCTCTAATGAGTAAATTGGTCTTTGTGTTTGAAGGAAAAAAAAAAATGGAGCAATTAGCCCCCAATACCTGAAAAGTAATGAAATAAGAAAACATTCATCAAAGATGAGATTCTTTCAGAGTAAAAGAAAACTTTATTTTGAAGCCCAAACTCACTCCTAGGACCTCAACCAGTATAGGGATATTTGTATTCAACAAATATTTCGTCAATAAAGTCACAACAATATGGACAAGGTGTTGCTCCCTTGGAACTGAAATTCTAATGGAGAAACAGTATAAGCGGCCAGAAGTACTGGAGAGTATGAGGGGTGACTTTGACAGTTTAAGGCATAGGACCTGTTTAAGGAATAGGACCACCTATATAGACAGGCATATCTGCTTATAGATTAGAGCACCAACAATCAACAGCAACATTTGATGAGGCAAGAAACATTGGCAGCATTGGCTATAGCAGACACCCAGACTCTGTCCTGTGTCATTATGGACATCAGAAGGACCTCTGCTTTGCTCTGCTTATATCCTGGGAAATTATTGAATTATTATTGACTTGATGTGCCTTCTGTACATGAGCCTATAGAATCTTCTATTTGAATGTGGTTTGTGCCTCCTCTTAGACATTTTAGTACTCACTTTTAGTTCCAAACAACCAGACTTGCAGGTATAATATTTCCTTCCTTTAACTCTTTCTATCCAGAAAGGAAAATTAGATATGTGCATGGATACTTAGTGGGACAGACACAAGATGGACCAGGGAAAAGACATTATACATGAAGGAAACAAAATGGGTAAAAGCATGGAGACATAATGAGTACTGGAATATAAATAGATATATAATTGGGTGGCAGAATTGAGATGGTATTAATTCTATTAATTAGAGGAGAGAAAAAGCTCTGAGAGTTCAAGTATGATTGAAGGGAAAACCTGGGAGGAGAGCAATAAGCAAAATTTGATAATATTCTAGGAAATGAATGATATGAATTTAAATTGACAATTATATTTGTGATCAAAAATGAATACGATATTTAGAGGCTAGAAATGAAAGGACTGAATTATTCAATTTACCTCTGCAATTTTAGTGCAAAGGAAAATAATTGAAAAAACATTTTAGATAATATTTACATAATTGCATTACTTCACAAATGTTAATGGTTCATTTACTATGTCAAGCAATTCCCTAAACACTAATGTTCATGATAAGGAAAACAGATATGTTCCCTTACCTCATATAAACTCATTAGCCTTTATTATAATTTTTCATTTTGTATAATTTAGCTTATATTAAATTCAAATTTTAGAATTATTTGAAATACTCACCACAATGATGAAAACTAAAAAGACCGACAATACCAATATTGGGATTAAGATGTAGATCAACCAGAACCAGAACCCTCACATTGTTGGTGGAAGTGAAAATGGCAGAGCTTCTTCAAAAAAATATTTTAATAGTTTTATATAAAACAAAATACACATATCCCTGATGACGAAGCAAACCTGATTTTAGCTGTTTACCAGTAAAAGAAAAAGCTTATGTTTCTAAATAATTGTACTGGAATGTTTATAGTAGCTTTATTTATAATAGCTAAAAACCTGGACACCAACTAAGTTTCCAATAGCATGAAAAACAAACTAGGGCATATTTTTATGAGATACTACTTAGCGGTAAAAAAGAATGAATCCTTAATACATGCAACAACATGGATGAATTACAAAACGTTATCCTGAGAGAAGGAAGCCTTACACAAAAGATTGCGTGCTATATTATTCCATTTATATTAAATTCTAGAACAAGTAGAACTAATTTATTATGTCAAAAAATTAGAATAGTAGTAATCTCCAGGGATGGAGGCAAGGGAAAATGCATCAGGGAACTTTTGGGATGAAATGTTTTCTATCTAACATTCTGTGATGGCATTATAGGTTACAAACACTTAAGTACTTCATTATAAGTAAATTTTAACTTAAAGAAAAAAAGGAGCTATAAACAAAAAAATAAAAATAATTTAAAGTAGTGGTACGAATGCTCTATAATATTTTGGTGAAAGAAAAACTGTACTTTTTTTTTAAATAAAATTCAATTTGAATTGCTTCTTTAGCATTTAACAAGAAATTTCATCTTAGGTCTTTTTATGATGCTCCTGAAGCTTATTTCAGTATTCAAGGAATCTACATGATAGTCATAAAATGAGAGAGGGTCCTGGTTCAAACTACCCAGTGGTTTATAATATTTCATATGGTCACTATATTGCTATGACGTCTGGTCCTCCATTTTATTTTGGATGCTGTTGCCTGAGTGGACTCATAGATGCCATGCCAGGTATGGTCATAAACATTAGCCTTCAAAGATGTGCTGTAGCTGTGCCTCCCTGGTTCTCTTTTTATGGTGGAGAGGGGGCAAGATATATGCCATTTGGTGAAATTTCTACATCCTCATCCTTTTCCTAGTAGCAGGAAACTTACTTTCTCCCTCCTAAGATTGGCCAGTTATACCTTCTCTTTGCCTCTCATCATCGAGTACCTATTAACCTTTATCTTTAATCTGAAAAGGCCAAAAAAAAAAAAAGCTATTTATAACCCTTTAAAGTAAGGGCTTCTATACTCATCAAAGTAAGGCCTAGCCAACTTTGTGGTCTTGAGGGAGGAAAAACACCTCTCCTTCTTTTGAATTTCTTATAAGCAAGGAGATCAAAACACAAACTAATAAGTCAGTAAATTATTCTGCTAAAATAATATAGTTGCAAAGCCATTAGACATACACTAAAACAAAATATATACATCAAGAAATGACTAAGTTCACTTATTTGTATAATAGGAGTCTTCCTAAATTTAAACCAATTTATATTCTGAGCATGTTACCTAATTTGCACTTTTTGACTAAGAATCAGATGTGGGGAAAATACTACTAAAGCAAGAAAAGTTTTAAAAAGATTATGATGCCAAGTTTCCAGCTTTTGGTTCAAACAATATGAGATATATGAAGAAAGAATGTAAAAGGGCCAGAATACCACCTTTCTAACATTGGTCCTTATAATTAGGCAAATTTGTCCACCTAAAAGCTGGCAAATCGGGAGCAGGAAAAACTTCCCCTTCGTGAGAAAATCAATAGATCCCCAAAAGAAGAAGCAGCATAAGGCTGAGCCAACCATGATTGGTTTATTTTTTCCAGATTTACCACTGATGCCATCAGTCATTTTCTCTTGAGAGGAAAAGAGCAAAGGGTGAATGGAGGCCAGGAGCTGCTCTAATGGATGCTCCTCTGCAAAGAGGAAGGCATCACAAGTGGAGCAGCAGCAGCAGCTCCTCATGACAGTAATGAGGTTTTAGTAAATGCTAATGCTGTTTCAGCATTAATTTGAGCCAAAAGTGACCATCTGAGAGGAGAATAATGTCATGCTTAATCTAAGTTGATTATAACATTTTTAACATATGTTAATCTTTCTGTTTTTGACAAATACTTCACTGGTGGGCATAAATGAGGCAATGAAAATTTTGTAAACAAAACATTGGTACAAATGAATGGAATATTGGAAAGGACACATTTATGGAAATGATTTGGAGGTATCTATTCTAGGCCAACTATAGTAGCTGAATTCATTAGCTCCATGGAGAAGAAAGTGAGATTGGACTGTCCAAGGAAGAAACATACAGACGCTTCTAGAAACTGGAATGTGAAGTCCAGTAACCCAGGTCAGCCAAGCAGGCCTGAGCAGACACTGTTGTAACGGCAGAATAAAAAATTTGCAACTATAAGTTAGAAAAAGCGAGATGGATAAACATAAGCATAAGGCAAGGGTTTAAAGATGAAAACCCTTTGGCAGCCTGAGCCAGGGGCTGGAGTCCCATTTATTACTTATTTATTTAAAGACTGTATTGAGGAACTACATATTTTATACCAAACCACTTTACCTACTGAGAATACAGCACCGAATAAAACAAAATCCCTGTTCTTACAGAGCTTAAATTCCAGTTCAAGGGAACAGACAACAAATAAATTCATAATGTAATATAATATAATACAATATATAATATAATAATATAATAGTATAGTATAGTATAATATAAATGTCTTAAAGGTGAGGTAATACTGCAACTATATTCTGAAAATAATTTAAGTTATTGAGAAATAAAGTAGTCATGAGTTATAGAACTGCATAATTTACAAAAGCCTCAACAGAGATTTTGCTGTTTATATTCTATCAACAAGAATATGGGAAGCACTGTAGTATAATGGTTGGAGTAAGTACTAGGGTATTATATAGAAATGGTCTTAGGTTCTAGCTCAACCAATTATAATTTTGGACAATTGCTTAAAATATAGAAACTCAGTCTTTTTATAAGTAAAATGAGGGATAATATCTGCTTTATAGAATTGTATAAGAATTAATAATAAAAGTAGCTAGAATTGAGTTAAATATTGTTGTAGTCAATATTATTAGTAGTAATGGTAGTGGTAGAAGTAGCATTGTGTATTATATTCAAACACTCTTAACAGATGCTCTTTTTAGTTTAAAGTAATTATTTGTTTTTAAAAATGTATAGGAGAAAAATGGAAGACACATAGGAATTGCTATCAAGGATTATCTTTGAAATTTGTGACAATGGTTAACCATGTTTTAAAATCTCTTAAATTATGCACATTTCTTGTAGCTATAGTCAAAAGATGAAAAAATTATTTAAAAATTTTAATACTACATTGGTCCAGGAAAATTGCCTTAAATTATATTAGTGTTTCTGATAGTTTAGATACAATTATTTGGTACAATAATTCACTCCAGACAGGTGTTCTAGTTGCTTAGAACAGAACATACTTCTTTCAGTGTCCTAATCCAATTTTATATTCTCTATTTACTGTACCTAATCATTATGCTAAGGCTTGTTTGAAAACAGTTGTTCTTAATTGTGCAATTAAACTGCTCCCCATTAAGTTCTTGCCTAGCTGCTTTTGAAATCCTTGGTGGTTTAGGATGTGGGGATGCATCCACATTCTCTCTCTGCCAGTTCTTTTTATCTTCTTTCTCTAATGCTGTCTCTTCAGTGTTTCAGCTGCTAAGTAGTTCTAGCATATGTCTGATATAATTTTCTAATGACTGATGCAGTGTTCTCACTACTTATGTCAGCAGGAATGCCACCTGTGTCTGAGAATTCAGGACCAACAGGATTGTATATTTTACCGAAGCAAGAGAAAATGTAGAATTAAATAGAGCCATTCCAGTTCCAATCATTAACTTCTGATATTTATATTAAACTATTAAAAGTAAAACAGTGGAAATTACATGAGCTTTATAATTAACCCATAAAGAGGTTTAAAATATTTGGACTGCTTTTGAAAAATTGCAATATTTCAACTTTTTAGATGGATGTTTGTACATTTATTTATTCACTATTTGTGAATGCCTACATTGTTACAAGCATTTGTTTGGGTGCTGGGGATGATGTACACATAGTCTCACTTTCATAGAGCCTAAAGTCTGCTTTATAGCTATAGTTTTACCATACTAGTTCTCCCAGCCTCAAAGACACCAAATAGTTTTATTGTGATGTAATAGAAAGAGTTAGTATTACATATATTCATGTTGAAACAAGGTGAAATTCTTGCTACTTATATAATTTTTGTAAATTTCTTAACTATTGTAACTTCAGATATGACAAATATAGAATGAAGTACACTGGTTCCCTCTACAAAATGGACACTGTATTCTAAGCAGGCTGCTAGACATCTACAAGGCTTTTGTGAAAAAGAAGACTCTGTGAGTAAATTTGATCCAAGTCAACTTAAACAAACAAGGTAGTGTGTAGTTTGTAGACTAGATTTATAACTTGGGTTCACAAAATTCAATTTATTTGATACCAAGGTCTTTGCAGCAATGGGAGTATATGGTCCTTTAATGAAGTCAGGAACTCAAGTTTCTAAACCTGATGTTGGGCTTTATGCTAATTCTGTTTGTTGTCGTCAGGTTGGTATATGATGCCCTCTCTGCCCTCTGTACCAAACACGTTGTTATAGATTCTCAGATTCTTTCATGAAGAAAACCTTAACTGTTTACCACTGTACTTGTTATGTTGTCTCACGTAGCAGTAGCAGCCTTCCTATTTCCATGCAGATGCCACAGAGGGTTTGTCTGTTTGAATTATAGACAAGACCTTTCTACTCCTCAGAGAACTAGATCTTGTATGTGGGTTTGCTGGGCATCTTTGGGTTTAGAAAAGAGCATAAATTTCTCTCATATCATTTGCCTCATGCCTGTTAACAAAAGAATGCCAGAAGTAACAAAGAAAAGCATGTAACAAGACCAGAGTCAGTGAGAAAGCACACGTTTCTTATTATTTAAATTATTCTATCGACTTAACCAATATATTAAAGAATAGTTATCTTCAGTTTCATAATCTTCGTTCCTACAAAAATAAAATTTCCCATTTATGTATTTAATGAAGTCACAATACATTTTGTGTCTTTTGGTTGTACATTTTATATTTTGGTTGCCATTTGAGATTAAATAAAAAAAAAAA
>NW_011888806.1:6241259-6249283 GCF_000151845.1 Pteropus vampyrus | reverse complement strand
ATCTATATATAGACTACAATGATAAATTAAATTCTTAATAAAAATATTGAGAAATCACAAGATCCTAAAATATATTTTGTCTAAAGTAAATTAAAATTTATTTAACAAAGTTTTAGAGGTTAATGGAACTATTTAAATTTCATTTACTATCAGTAATCCATTTATATATAAAGGATACTCAGTGTCCTTTAGTTAGAATATTTAATTACTTTATCCTATTTATTGTGATGCAAATACCTTAGTACCTTATATTTGGTGAGTCTTATTAAAAATTACGGATTTTCTAAAATTATTCTTATTCAAACACTAAAAAATAAGACTCCTTTGAACTAGATAATGACAACTAATAAAGTGTTTGTATTCGGATTTTCCTCGATAAATTTTATTGATAGTGGTAAGGGAATATATAAATATATATATATGTGACTCTAAGGAAGATATTATGCTTTTACTAAATATGTTAATTCTTCAGAGCCCGATTAAAACCTATATAATTATTAAATTTCTCTGATAGATTAAAAATAGTGGTGTTTTTTGTTGTCCTATGGATTTCTGAGGTGGTGGAACTCCCTAGGGACTTGGAAACTACTTATGTTTCCATCACCAAACCTTTCAATATGACTTCATTAGCTCTGCTTCTTTCTTTCCCTCTTATAACAAAAATGGTCTGTGTTCTAAATCCTATTTCCTTTTCTTTCTAAAGAGTTTTACTTCTTGGATTAACAACCTTCTCTTGACTCTTCAACTCATTCCCTAAATTTCTGCTCAAACATTTTAAATAAGATGAAACTTCTCAATTGGAGTGATTCTTTAGACCTACAGCTGATCAAGAGGGACCTTCCATGACTGCAGCCTCTGGACCTGCCTCTGGCTGTTGGCTCTCCTGTCAGTTTTTCTCATTGTGCACATAATATTATATATTTTCTATGAGTAACATAATGTAATTAAGTAGGAAAACACTAATTTAGATGTTTTCTTGACTTTATGACATCCTCTTGTCATTTTTTATATTTTAGAGAGGTTTTCTCTTAGCACTCTTCCCTATGCACAGAACACATTCTTTTCTGTATTATTTTATCCTGTTGATTTCACATAATACTTTTTACACATTGTAATTATATATTGATCTGTTAATTTACATACTTGTTTGTTTCACCAGTGAATGAATGAATGAGGTGAATACACAAATTCAACATGTGTATATATTACCTTTTATCATGTTCTTGTTATTGTTTGGAATACAAGCACTATTGTTAAGAAAGAAAAAAAAGACAGAACTAGATTAAACCAGGGTTTAAGATGTGTGACTAAAAGTTGATAAACCTGATTTTTATAAAATCTTAATGCTGTATGAGAACTTAATGATATATATCCATTTTATGCTTTGAAGAACTTTCATTGAGGTTTGGTTACATCTGTTGTTTTGTATATTAAGCATTCTTTCCCCCTTGTTCAGAAGACAGATTCCCTTCTTTCCTTTGGGACACTGTACTTTTCCCTCCAGGTAACAAATGTGTATCATATTGCCTCATCTTTATTTCCACAGATGGCCAAGGCTGGCCATCAGATTATCAAATACCAAGGAGGGCCAATTACAATCCTTTTCTTAGTGATTGACCTAATATCTACACTAAATACCTGTAAGCCTATAGCTACTATGACTGTTTTGCCAGAAGACCTGATTAAGAATTCAGCAAACATAGAGGGCAAAGAAAAAAGTTCCAATGACCTCCTTCTGACTTGTGGATCAAATAAATCCTAACTACTCCTAGACTTTTCAGTTACATGAATCAGTTTTACTAGCTTAAGCTAATTTGAGTTGATGTACTACAATATGAAGTTTCTTAAATTTGTTCCAATGAATGCTCAAAACACATCTCAAAATCATTTTTACATATAATTATTATCAAAGCCAGTATACGCATCCCACCTCACAGATGATTGCTACAGTAGCCAATTTTCTTAGGGCAATTAAAAGTAAACTAATGTAAAATAATATTCAATGTTAACTGTAATTGAAAAAAAAACAACAAAGAACAAAAGTAAAGAGTAAATGTTTACACATTGGCTTTAAACAGTAATGTTCATTTAAACTTTTGATGGAAGGGAAAGATAGAAATGATCAATGAGAATTTATCATTTAGGTACATCAGCTTAGGGCAAAATCCCTGTTGGTAGCATGCTATTTTTTATCAGGACTGCTGCTTCTAAAATAACACAATATATTTATGAAAATTATATATTTTTACCAACCTACATCTATTAATTTTAGTCACAAGCCTATGCTTGCTACCATTAGTATATGTCGTTTGTATCTGTCTTATAGAAAGAAACTTACATAGATGGAAATCCATATGTAGAGCAATACCCATACCCTTGCTTGACCAGTGTTTTTCATTTTGTATTACTTTAAGTTTTTAATCTAAAAGAACCTTTTAATATGTTAACTTACCCCAAAGTTCATAAATTATTAAGTTAATTTATTAATGTAAATATAAATTATTATTCCAGTTGTTTGGCATTATTTTGATTGAGGTGAGAGTGGAGATCCAGTTCGGCCTTTCTGACCACTTCACTCCTGTGCCACTTTTGGAAAGGCTTAATGAAACTCTTTAAATCCACTGGGATTTTTACAAATGTGAGTCAAAGTGATAGAGTGACAAGTATTTTAGTATTGCCCCTAAGTGGCATATTTTTATAATGGTTACATCATTTGTTAGCTATTGTCTTTTTAAATGTCACAAATTGAGAAGCAAGTTTTTTTTGCCTTGTTTGTTTTCCTACCAATAATTGCCTCTGGAAATGCATGCAGTTCTTGCATACTGGCGTGCCCACTGAAAAGGTGTCAATGACTTGACAGATATGACAAGAAATTTGTTTTGCCTGAGTGATCACAAAGTTAATGGAACATTAAAAAATTGATTCTTATGATTAGGTGATTAATGAGAGCAAATCTTTGGAAAATACTGTTTGCTAAGAGCTGGAATATGATGGTTTAGAAGAGTTCCTTTATGTGTTAAAACGAAGTAATAACTTAGAAACATCTAAAATAAGTGAAGTGGGTTAAAGGGAATTGGCATATAAAATTTTCTTTTGGTAAGTAGTTTACTGTTCAGTAAACAATTACTAGTTCCACAACAGTAGGAACACCTCATTCATTTTTATTTTTGCCCTACATTACATAACCCAACAAGCAGTCTCCCTAAAGAATGTGCCAGAAATAAAAAAGACATTGAAGAAATTATACTTTAGGTAAGACTACTCACCAGCTGGGAGGCTACATATCTACTAGTAGCCCTCATCAATGACAGAAGAGGTGCTAATCTGGCAAGAAGCTGCATTATTTGCCCCCTTTACTCCATTCTTCTGTTTAGTACCCAATCTACTTTGTTTCTTTCACTAGTCTTTGTTTCTTTCTTAAAGATTAGCACATACGTTTAGTAAGCACCGTGGTGCTGATACAAATGCCAATTAGATAAACCATAACTCCCCTGTCATATACAAATGCCAATTAGATAAACCATAACTCCCCTGTCATAAACCAAGTTCCCACATAAGCTTAAGTCTCTTTCTAGGTTCTCTGTTCTGTTTCATTGATCCCTGTGTCTGTCTTTCCAACAATACCTGGTATTTGAGTTATTATAGAGAAGTTAAAATAGTTGAATATGGATATGTATCAACCTGAAAGACCTCAAAAAAGTTGTATAATAGTTTATCCTATTTCTCATTTAGAAAAAAAAGTGCAGCTCACTGCCAGCGTTAATTTTACATAAATACACTCTTTGAGGCTGAAGCAAATCTGACTGGTTTTCAAAATGGAAATAAAATATAAAAATTATTTTTGAAGTTATTTCTAAACAGAACTTGTCTCTAGTCCTGATGTAACAGAAATGTATACATAAATCAGATTTAACAAAAGCATCTTCGGCTAACAGCCGCTTGAGAACAATGTTAACATCATGTGTAGGAATGCTGTTTTCTAGGATTTGACATTTTTAGCCATCAAGAATTACTATATTTTGTAAATGGAAGTACCACTACAAAAAACAGAATGCTATAAATAGAATGATGTCATTTGTTTCCAGAGACTATCAAAAATAATAATAAAAGTGAGATATTTCTTGGCAAACTTTGGGAGTAAGGTTAGGACTGTGACCTGTGAGTTATCTTGGGGTAAATGCGGTAGCTGCAAGCGCCACTTGCGAGTATTCTAGGGGCAAACAGGAAATGAGTTATTATATAGCATAGTACCATTTAAGTAAATTTAAATTGATACAAAGAAATACTACACATTATTTATAAATAAATGATTAAAGCAGTGTTTCTCAATGTACAGTCTGAAAACTCCTGGGCCCTCAAGATCTTTTTAGATCTGAGAAATCCTTTTTCTCATCTACATTTCTGTGTCAGCCAGATTTTCTTCATATACTTCCATAAAACCACATATCAGAGTAGATTTAATGCAGAAGCAGAAATGAAAGTTTTGCTTTCTTCGATTTAGCTAGATATTAAAAATGTTTTCAAAACATAAAAAAAAAAATCAGCACTATTTTATTCTTTTGGAAATTTAGTTGTTTTTCATAAAAATGCTATTTATGGTAACATGACATAGACTTATTACTTTATGTACTTACAATCGAGACATTTTCTCAATTTCAAATTCTAATTTAAATATAAATAACAGAAACTAAACCCTTTGGGTTCCTTAATAATTGTGAGTAAATTGTTGAGTTCAAAAATAAAATTATAGACAGGAAAGATACAAACAAAATTTCAGTGGAGGAAGGGAATTGCTGGTACTGGGAAGAGGAATTCTACTTTATCAACTGTGTGTTAGTTCTTCATGAAAAAATAGAACAAACAATGATAAATACTAATATTTGCTATTCCAACTCATTTATTTTTTGTAAGGACATTGTTTGCCATATTTTCTGGATTTGACTTAATTTTTTTTTTTTGTAAAATTGGTATGAGGAATAGTTCCTTTTCCTAAAGTACTCATAACTTGCATGATATATATCTTTGTAAACTTTTTTTTTTTTTTTTTTTGCTCAAACACTCTATAGACAATCTACATTTCCTAATGCATGTGTGTCCTAGAGGAGATGGTTCAGGTGATCATAGCTCCACAGATAAAGGTAACCAATGGTGATCTGTGTTCAGAGTCAGCACTGACTCTTTCCTTTTTGTTTTTCCATATTAATAATGCATTTGCTTCTTAAGAACTGCTGTTTTAAAATGAGACACTATCAGTAATATTCATTATTAAAGCAATATAAAATATTTTTCAAATAAGAATTGTATTTCAGTTTCTGGTGCAATACTCTGAAAACATGTAAAAAAGTTGATTTTTAGTAGCCTAGCAATAGTGTGTTGGTTTGAACTAGATAATTTTTTTTATCCAAAGTAGTATCCATATTTTAGGCAATAAAATAGTACCAGGAATTAAACTTGCATGTGCCTTTTATTATTTTTTTTACTAGTTTCTTCATAATGCATTTTTACAAAGTTAATGATATGTTTGATTATGACACATCCCAAAGTTGAGGATCTGTCCCTTTTGTTTTGTATCATAAAGGAAAAAAGATCTAGCTAAGAGCATGATAACATGGAGAGAATCCGGTTTGGGCACTTGAAAACCTAAGTTCTATTCCCAGGTCTTCCCCTGATGAGAAGCTGTTGTTTTTATCAAGTCTCTTAAGTTGCAAAAATCACAAAACCACTCTTTCTGGTTCAACTAAAAGTAGTATTTTGATAAAAATGCAATAAGCTGGCTCAATAAGGACAAAAAAATCAGGCAGGCTTCATAGAACCAGGACCTGGAAATGGGAATTTAAGGGTGGGGTGGGGGGAGAGGGGAGGGCGGGTGTGCGCGCACGCGCTAGGTATAATACTCTTTCTAGAGGATTATCTTTCTTTTGGCCTCTACTTCTCTCTGCTTCTCTGATATATTGTCCCTTGTTAAGGCTGCCTTTCTTTACATGTTCAAAATGTGAACCTTTTTGTTTTGCATGGCTTTGACTTCCATGTCGCTTACTTTAGCCTTGATCAGATATGTTTTATCCATTCTAGAATAATCTAAAGTCACTGGGATGATTAGGTGGCTTTTGCTGTCACCATTAATCATCAACTTAGAAAGCAATCCATCTCTAAAATCATTGGGATGCAATTCAGATAACGATGAAGAGGGTCATATTCCACTCTGCACAGATACTACAGTCAAATTTTCCCACAAGATACTACAGTTCTGTCTCCAAAGTCCTCAACTTTCTAATTCTGGAACTCTTTTTTTTTTCTCTCCTTTTTGTCACCCAAACAGCTTCTAATATTCTTTCTTGTTGAGATCTCAGCATGACACAAAGCTTCTATTTCCTTCACACCTACATACCACACACACATATACACACATAGATAGTAAAATTAATATTGTGTATGTATTGTTCTTCAAAGATGTAGAGAAAGACGTAGAAAGATGTAGAAAAACCATAAAGTATTCGTCTTTCTCTACCCGAGGGAGGGGGCTAAAAGGCTGATCTTGGTCCACATTGATACTTACACTCATAAAATATTTATCTATGGGTCAATTAATTACAAGTATTAAAGAAATGAATTTATGCTATAGATGACCTCATGATGAATCAGCTGTTCAGTCTTCAGTCAATTAATGTATAAGGCATGTGGAAGAAATTGAGTATGGCTGAAAATTAACTGATATATTCAATTCAGATGTTGAATTTAGGTAAATAAATTAATATCTTTAAGAGATTAAGCTACCACTGCGATAAATTCCTAAAATTCTGAGATAAAAATGTATAAAGGTATGGAATGGAATCATGTTATTTTACTCACCATCTTATATAATCTTTAAAATTGATGTCAACCTTTTCATAATTTAATGAGTTATTATTTCTATTTAATTTTTTTTTAAATTTAAGTGTAATTGATATACAATGTTGGTTATAATAGTTTCAGGTGTACGATATAGTGATTCAACATTTCTATACCTTACAATGTGACCACCCCACTATTTCTAGTAATTATCTGTGATGCAAACCTATCACAATATTACTGACTGTATTCTCCTTTGCTTTTTTTACTCATCCCTCACCCTTTCCCTTCCAGTAACTATCCCTTTTGCCTCTGTTTCTATGTTTTTGTTTTCTTTTGTTTGTTTTGTTTTGTTTAGATTTTACATATCACTAAAACCATAAAGTATTCGTCTTTCTCTACCTGACTTATTTCACTTAGTATAATGGCTTCAAGATCCATCCATATTGTCTCACATGGCAAATACCATTTTTCTTCTATTCCTGGGTTACATTCTCCTATTCATTGCAGCATTATTTACAATATCCAAGATATGGAAGCAACCTTAGTGTCCTTCAATAGACAAATAGATAAAGAATATGTGAGATTTCTATCTACCTATACACACACACACACATATACACACATGCACATATATACACACACAATGGAATATTACACAGCAATAAAAATAATTATCTTTATTAATATTTTTTCTACCATAATACAAGTGATTTCTTCCATCTTAGTAATCATTACATGAAGTCATTTCATTTTTATTATATAGAAGAACTGTTTCTGGTATTTTTGTATAAAAATAACATTCTTTAAGTAAATGTTCATGAGTTTCTTTGCAGAAAACTGTTTAAATATTGAAGTGTGAGTCCTCTGTTTGGCTGAGCACAGTATGTAACTCAGAATTTCTTTTATTTCCATTACTAGAGTAAATAAACAGTGTTAAACCACACTTATTTATTTATTTTTATTTTTTATTTTTCAATTACATTTGACATTTAGTATTATTGTATATTAGTTTCAGGTATATGGCATAGTGGTTAGATATTTATATAATTTATGACGTGATCCTCCCATTAGTCTATTACCCACTTGGTACTATACATAGTTATTATAATATTATTGACTATATTCCCTATGCTGTACTTTACATCTCCATGACTATTTTGTAACTACCAGTTTATACTTCTTAATCCTTTCAC
>NW_011888806.1:6210223-6241209 GCF_000151845.1 Pteropus vampyrus | reverse complement strand
AGGGAGGGGGCTAAAAGGCTGATCTTGGTCCACATTGATACTTACACTCATAAAATATTTATCTATGGGTCAATTAATTACAAGTATTAAAGAAATGAATTTATGCTATAGATGACCTCATGATGAATCAGCTGTTCAGTCTTCAGTCAATTAATGTATAAGGCATGTGGAAGAAATTGAGTATGGCTGAAAATTAACTGATATATTCAATTCAGATGTTGAATTTAGGTAAATAAATTAATATCTTTAAGAGATTAAGCTACCACTGCGATAAATTCCTAAAATTCTGAGATAAAAATGTATAAAGGTATGGAATGGAATCATGTTATTTTACTCACCATCTTATATAATCTTTAAAATTGATGTCAACCTTTTCATAATTTAATGAGTTATTATTTCTATTTAATTTTTTTTTAAATTTAAGTGTAATTGATATACAATGTTGGTTATAATAGTTTCAGGTGTACGATATAGTGATTCAACATTTCTATACCTTACAATGTGACCACCCCACTATTTCTAGTAATTATCTGTGATGCAAACCTATCACAATATTACTGACTGTATTCTCCTTTGCTTTTTTTACTCATCCCTCACCCTTTCCCTTCCAGTAACTATCCCTTTTGCCTCTGTTTCTATGTTTTTGTTTTCTTTTGTTTGTTTTGTTTTGTTTAGATTTTACATATCACTAAAACCATAAAGTATTCGTCTTTCTCTACCTGACTTATTTCACTTAGTATAATGGCTTCAAGATCCATCCATATTGTCTCACATGGCAAATACCATTTTTCTTCTATTCCTGGGTTACATTCTCCTATTCATTGCAGCATTATTTACAATATCCAAGATATGGAAGCAACCTTAGTGTCCTTCAATAGACAAATAGATAAAGAATATGTGAGATTTCTATCTACCTATACACACACACACACATATACACACATGCACATATATACACACACAATGGAATATTACACAGCAATAAAAATAATTATCTTTATTAATATTTTTTCTACCATAATACAAGTGATTTCTTCCATCTTAGTAATCATTACATGAAGTCATTTCATTTTTATTATATAGAAGAACTGTTTCTGGTATTTTTGTATAAAAATAACATTCTTTAAGTAAATGTTCATGAGTTTCTTTGCAGAAAACTGTTTAAATATTGAAGTGTGAGTCCTCTGTTTGGCTGAGCACAGTATGTAACTCAGAATTTCTTTTATTTCCATTACTAGAGTAAATAAACAGTGTTAAACCACACTTATTTATTTATTTTTATTTTTTATTTTTCAATTACATTTGACATTTAGTATTATTGTATATTAGTTTCAGGTATATGGCATAGTGGTTAGATATTTATATAATTTATGACGTGATCCTCCCATTAGTCTATTACCCACTTGGTACTATACATAGTTATTATAATATTATTGACTATATTCCCTATGCTGTACTTTACATCTCCATGACTATTTTGTAACTACCAGTTTATACTTCTTAATCCTTTCACCTTTTACCACACATATTTATTGAGCAGATTTGTAATATTAAGTGCTTCAAATGAAATGTTATGTATTTTCTAAGTACAATTAATGCTTGTATATTATCAATAAGATGAAAAATCCCTTACATTAATTAGAAAATAAAACTCAATAATATGATTATCAAGTAATCAAATTATAATACCTTCATATTTTCCTTATTATTATAATGTTCTATTAGGTAAAATACATGAAGCTTGAACTGATCTATAGAGTAGCTGCTTTTGATCAGGTATTTCAATCATAAATTTAAAATTAAAGTTAAAAGATGTTCAGTTTCATCACCAAGCATTGTGTGTAAAGATATGACCAAGTCATGCAGTCCTTGAACTCATCGTATGTATGTTTTAATGCTAGAAACTATCAATAAACAGTGTGATATGTATATGTCTTTATTTATAAAAGCAAATTTGGAATAAAACATATTGTCCATTGGGGAAATTGTCAAATAAATAAATTGTAAATGATCGTATTTTACTATAAATATAGATCTTTTAGTGTGCCTTCTCATGTGTGTCTTGTGAAGAAAATGTACACAATAAAGTTGTTATGAAGAAAAGCAGGAAAATATACATTCATTTAGCATTTTGTCAGTCACACAGAAATATGTAGAAAGAGAAAGAGAATACATGGGAAGTGAAAGCATAGCTGCTATTGTGGGCTGATTGTTTAGATCTTGTGAATAAAGAAGCACATAATACTGTTTTGCAAGGCATCAGAAAGAAGGCAGCATATACATGAATGAGAGAGAGCAGAGAAGAGAGCGATGTAGCTCCAGATGAAAAGAAAGATTGAGAGCGTAATGGCAGCCAGTTCCTCTTAAGTCCAATAGCCAAAATTACCACCCCTGAGTTTTGTAAAACCTCACACTGAATTATTAAGATGCTCCTCTTTTACATAATTTTTTTTATTACTTGTAGTCAAAAGAGCTTTAACTAAAACAAGTAAATTTTTCAACAAATAGGTACAAAGTAGAAATCAGTACTCCGTAGGATTTTATATATGTCCTGCTCTATACCTTTTGATGCCTGAGAACAGTTTGCAGATGAGCTTCCTTAATAACCTCAAACAACTCTCCTATCATGATATTTATAATGCTTTCAAGTGTAGGTCATATATATATCCACAATTTCTAAATTCTTGAAAGCCAAATTGCTACTTTTCAGTCTCTGAGAAGGCTGCTCTTCTAAGGGGAACACCTTGAATTGCAGAACACAGTCATCAAGCACTGCTGTCCAATACAATTTTCTATGATGACGAAAATATTCACTCTATGGCAGTCACTAAACATAGTTAACTACTGAGCACTTAAATATAGCTAGTGTGATTGGGCAACTAAAATTTTAACTGTGGCTACTGGCTACTATATCAGACAGCACAGCCTTAGAATGGACCTAGGAAAAGTAGAGATATAATCAAAGCTATACTGGTATCAAAAATCATGACTGTCTCTTATTTTATTATACACATTGGCTGTCTCCTGGTTTATAAAATTTTAGCAGATACATCACTGATGGAATCTTTAATCTCTGTTTTTTCCATAGCTTATCATATACTCAAAAATTTAGAAAACTTTAAAGAAATCCAGAGTATGTTTCCTACCTCAAATAATATTAATTTTTTTAAACAAAACAAAACAAATGGTAGGTAAAACAATCAAGCAAGCACACGAGAATGAAAAGGCAAAAACAAATCAAAGAATAAGTAGTAGATAACGAGTTTCTACTATTTTCTAAGGAAATATTATTTATTTAAAAATTAAATAATTTTTGAAGATGTCCGAAAAGTACATTGCAGTTAGTAAATCATCATTGGCAAATATAACTAATAAACAATTTCAGACTATTCCTGATCTCAAGAGTTGGTTAAAAACAGGACTTAGAATAAATGAAACAGGTAATAATTATAGCATATGATAAGAGGAAATGTGATTTAAAAAATTAGTACTATAATAATTCCAAAGAGGAAAAATCACTCTGGCCCAGGTAGCCTAAAAATGAGTAAATGAAATTTATTTAGGATCTAGATAATTGGAAAGATGAAAAAAAAAACAGTATTTTTAGAAGAGAAAACATAGAGAATAGATAGTGAAAAGCTCTGTAGGGCTATACAGGTACCAATGGTGGAAAGGTTGGACAAAGAAGATTGTAGACACATACTGGATTTATTGAGGAGCACTGAGAAGATTGCACTTTATTACACAGGCAAAGTAAGTCCCAGAAAGTGTTAGAATTGGCCAGTGTATCTAGGGTTTCTCATTTACCAGATGCGAATGTAACTAGTATCTCTACTGTGGGTTTCTTAAGAATTTTTTCTGTAACTCAAACCTATCTGGTTTCCTAAATAATAATAAAGGTGAGTTTTTAAAAAGCAAAATATTTATCAAGATTAAAAATTTATGGTAAACTACTTTTCTTATAACTAAAAAAAAAACTTTCCAAACAATTTTTATATTTGGAAGGAAGCCTGAAATATAGCCACTTCAGAAGTAGTTAAAGTTTTGTTGCTGGATTTTTTGGTCAGATGTAGTGTTTTGACAGAGCTTTTTCTGAAAATAATTTTTGTAGCAAATGTGATTAAAAAAAAAAAAACCGACAAAAACCTTACCTTGATTAGAAAACAAATTAACTAAAATATTATGAATTAACATTGCTTCAAATTCTCTCACATCAATCTACCGTGCTGCTCACATACAATTAATGAAATGATAGTTTTGTACAAAAGCATGCAGAAGTCCAACAAGAAAATAAAATTGTAAGTACATCGTAGGAGGCAAGGAAATGAGGCTCATGTTTTAATATTTAATTCTAAATGTCCAATAGAACTTTGGGTGGTAATTGAAATATTTTGTATCTGCACTGTCCTTCAGCAGCCACTAGTCACATGAAACTATTGAACATATGAAATGTGACCACTGTGACTGAATAACTGAATTTTTAATTTTATTTAACTTTAATTTAAATATAAATAGTGTAGATTATGTAATGTTGTCTATGTATTTGGCTAATTTATATCACATGGGCCAAAATAATTAGGAAATCTGAAAGAAGAGAGTGAAAGATATATTAAAGAAGTAGTCAAGCAAAAATGCAGGAAGTGATGATGATTCAGATATAGATGTCACAAAACATATGGAGAGGTGGATTGGATAATTTGGAAGAATTTATATAGATAGATAATTTTTAAGTTTAAATTTATGGCATAGTTATTATACGGCACAGCTATCATAAACCTTTGGAATTTGTAAAAAGGAAAAATAAAGAATTTTGGGAATCTGACCCTAAAGTAAAAGAAAATTTTGTGCCATTGATTAAATTAAAAATTATTCTCCAAAACCCAAATAGATCGCAATAGGTTTTTTTTTTTTTTTTTTTTTTTGGTAGTAGTGATTTGAATGAATAGATCTAAGTACATCTGGGCTGGAGAATGGAGATGGTGGTCTTTCATGGGACCATCAACAATAAATAATTTTGTAGTGTAGCGATTAAAGTCATGAATGCACTTTGCAGTAAGACTGTGCAAATGCGACTCAACATTTACTGGCTATGTGACTTTGAACAAAGTTCAATATATTTTTTCTTTCTCTTTTTTCTCCATGTGAGGTTATTGGATAAATCTAAGCACATTTGAATTACACATTGGAGCTTGCTCTTTAGGTAGAACATTATAGATATTAAATCAAAACTATCTCAGTTTGTATATCACTTCAGCAGTTATTAGCCATTTGACATTGAACAAGTATATCTCAGCCTTAGTTGCATCATCTGTAAAATGTCCATAACAATAATAGATATAATTTAGCACAAACACATGGATATGAGGATTAAATAAAATGATCTACATAAAGATTTTAGCAAAGCGCCTAGCATATCTCTGTGCTCCAAGGCTACTCCCTTTAACTTTATATATTATAACATAATTTATATAGTCACCTATTATTTTATCAGGAATCTCATCTTACTAATGAACTATTTTGTACAATTTATTTTTAGTTATCTAAAAAGCACATAAAGCCTAGGTTTAAATACTAGTTCACAAATAATTTTTATACCTCAGTTGAAAACAACTACAATTTAAAACAGACAATATTTAATAAGAAATAAAGAAAATCAACAAATTAATAATCAGCAAACAAAAAATAGAGAAAAAATGACAGTGATTTCTCTTTATTGGAGTGTACTTATTAATTCAGAAAAAATTGAGAGCATTTATTTTTAAGTTTGTGTCTTGATTTCAATAATATCGTGTTATACACGTGTATGTAGACAATATTTCTGTTTTGCAACCAAAAGCCATTTCATAAAATATTTATTTAAATACAGCTTCTCAAAATGGTGTCTATGATTTTTTTTGTTTGCTTCTTTAAAGGATACCATATATTTAATCAGTTTTGAGAAATCAAATTGTCTTGAACCCTCTAATTCTGATAGTTAAGGATTATGCATTTTATAACGGGATCGGTGTGAATAACAGGTTGTATATGTAAGCAAAAAATAAAAAACAAAACAAAGGAGAGAGAGAATATGCAGGTTCATCAATTATTTGGTTTCTATTTTTAGAACATAAATTTCAGCCAGTCAGTATTTTCTTCTGGACAGACAGTTCTCTGAACTTTTTTTTACCGTGTCTGTCCCCAGATTTACTCACCTGTCCAGGGAACTTCTCTGATTCTTATCCAGTCATTAAAGGAACCCTAGATTAAATAGACAAAGGAACAGAGAATATTTTGAGAAGATTGAAAAATTGTCATACTTTGAGTAAACTTATGCTGGGGAATCCTGCTACTTGGTTTCCTAAAGTAATGTGTAATTTTAGTAGAATAATTATCTAGTATTCTAGTATTCTTGAAAACTAACAGACACTTTTTCCAAAAGGAATTAAAAATATATTTATCAGACGGTTTACAAAGGATACACACATATATATGGAAAGTATACCAACATTAAATTTTACATGAAAATAAGTTGATTAGTCTAACAATCTGAAAATAAACAAAAATAATTTTAAGGAACTATACTTCTTTAAAAAGTATATTCTATTGGAGCTATATTCTCAGCATAAATCAAATATATAATCCATGACAAAGCAGAAGGAATAGATCACTTTTTACATTTTTATTACAAAAAGTATTTTCACTCTTGTTAACAGCATGGCCTATAAAAACCTTTTCATTATTTAATTTCTGATTGCAAATGGAATAAGATGGAATCTGTTCTCTCTTCACCTTATAGCCAAAAAATAAGAAAAAGAAAAATATGTATACAAATATGTATAAAACAAAGTCCATCTGTATCAGTGAACCAAAGCAAATGAGGAAGTGCTGAGAAATGCCTAGAAGTTCAGATGAGGTTGTGAGGATAGCTTTAAGCTGACCTAGGGATGCTGATTCCTACAACACCAGCAGAGCACCATTCTTTAAAGTTTGTTATAAATATTGAGCAGAAAAGACAACAGTCCTTTATTTGGAACATCAAGAAGCTGAACAAGTTAGCTTTGGGAGCTTTCTGTAACCAATTTGGCAACAAGCTTTGTAGAATAAAATAAATTATGTTGAATCACCATTGGTATGGCAGACATAAGACATCTGCAGTGTGCGCAGCATGTGGCTGCCAATCTCTGATTGCTGAAGATAAGTAAAGGCTAAAATAACCTAGTCACACACAAAACCTGTATTACATGAAACTTCAGTTACCAGAGGGGAAGGGGGAAGGGTGGGAGGTAGATAAGGGTAAAGGGGATCAAATATATATGGTCAGGGAAGATTTGACATTGGATGGTGAGCACAAAATGCAATCTATAGATGATGTATTATTGACTTGTATGCTTGAAATCTATATAATTTTATTAACCAATAAATTTAATAAATTTAATAAAAAAAATGAAATGGGAAGAATTATTGCTAGTGGGCAACAATATTACCCTGACCTCAGCACCTGTATCAAAAACAAAACAAAACAAAACAAAAATCTGTACAAGAGAACACAAATAAGTATGTTATTTCTAGATACATGAGTTATGCCCCGGAATTTAAAAAAAATAAAATAGAGAACTCTTTTGGACATCTAGGAAAAATTCTTTCCTTTATTTTTGTTAAATTTATTGTAGTGACATTGATTAATAAAATTATACAGGTTTTGAATGCACAATTCAATAATATGTCGAATGTATATTATATTGTATGTTCATCACCCAAAGTCAGATCTCTTTCCATCACCATATATTTGGCCTCCTTTACGCTTATCTACCTACCCCCCCGCCCCACTTTTTGCTCTGGTAACCACTAAACTGTTGTCTGTGTCTGTGAGTTTTCGTTTGTCTTTATTCATTTGTTGCTTTCAGTTGTGTATTTGACCCACATACGAGTCAAATCGTATGGTTCTCAACTTTTCCTGTCTGACTTATTTTGCTTAGCATGTTATTCTCAAGATCCAGTCACTTTGTCATGAATGTCATGAATTTTATTTTATGGCTGAGCATAATTCTATTGTATATAAATGCCGCATCTTCTTTATTCAATCATATATCAAAGGCACTTCAGTTGTTTCTGTGTCTTTGCCACCATAAATAATGTTGCAGTGAATATTGGGGTGCATATATTTTTACAGTTAAATGTTTTCAAATTTTGGGGGTTGATAGAAGAGGGATTGCTGGGTCATATGGTAATTCTATTCTTAACTTTTTAAGGAACCTCCATACTGTTTGCCATAGTGGCTGAACCAATTTACATTCCCATCAGCAATGTATGAGGGTTCCTTTTTCCTAACAACCTCTTCAGCACTTGTTATTGCTTGTCTTGTTGATGATAGCCATTCTAACAGGTGTGAGATAGTATCTCATTGAGTTTTGATTTGCATTTTCATAACAGCTAGTGAGGTTGAGCATCTTTTCATATATCTATTGGCCATTTGTATGTCTTCTTGAGAGAAGTGTCTCTTCAGGTCCTCTGCCCATTTTTTAATTGGGTTGTTTGTTTGTTGTTGTTGTTAAATTGTATGAGTTCTCTACATATTTTGGAGATTAGCCCCTTATCAAAGAAGCGTTGTTTGCAAATCTCTTCTCCCATTCAGTTGTTTACCTCTTTGTTTTGTTGATACATTTTTTTGTTGTTGCACATAAATAAAATCCACATAGAACAAGGCAAAACAAGCCCATAAGATGAAATATAATAAAATATTTTTAAAGGCATTCAAAATATAAAATATTAATACAGATTTAAGATCAAACCAACTTCAAATATATAAATAAGTAAAACAATTCATAAAAGGAAGATGATTCTTATGGGGTACAAATTAAAATATCAACGGTTTACAAGACATAAAAATCATTCTCAAAGTCAGTGTTCAGAGAAAATAAATGAAATAAATAATGATATTTTACATCTGTTGCTGTTAGGGTGAAAAGAAGGTGATACAATCATATATTTCTGGTCAAAATATAAATTGCTCTCGCTCTTTTGGAAAAATTCTGGCAACTTCTAATAAAATAAAAGATTTGACTTAGCAATCCTATTCTTGGAAATTTTTACCATAGAATTAAAAGTACACATATATAAGGACAGATATACAAGTATATTTATTGTGGCATTAATTGACAAGAATGAAAAATAAAAGCGAATAGCCATTAAAAAGGATATGGATGCATAAAGATGGCTTATCTGCAAAGTGGGATATTATTCAACAATATTTTAAACATTAGTTTACAGGTATGTTAGTTGACTCAGGGTTTTCCATAGTCATTATGTGAAAACAAAAGATGAAAATTGAATATAGGATGATTCTATTTGTATAAAAGTGGCCAAAATGTTTAAAATTTGTTTGATTTTTTATTTCATACATATATATTATATATACACATATTATGTATATAATATATAAACACACACATATATATGAAAGAAAGAGAAGGTAGAGAGAGAGGCAGAGTATATGTAGTTTCATCCTGTGCAAAGAATGAATATGCTTGAGAAATATGGAAGATAAAACAGGATATATGTAGGTTGTTCACTTGGGTTCTGTGCTGAGGGGTGGAGAAGTTATTATAGATGAATATTGTTGTGGGAGGATAGATAACAGGGGATGTAATCAAAAAGAAAAAACAGATAAAGACTGCCTCTCAGGGACATCTTGCATGATACAATCCAAATTATGAAATCACATAAAGTTTTTATGTATAGGTATATCTGCATTTAAATATTAAAATTATAATAATATCTGGATAGTTAAAGTCATGCCAAGCAAATACAAAAAAAAAAAAAAAAGCCAGGGCTTCCTATTTCACTCTTGAATTTAGAACAAATGCTTTTGGGCCTTTAAAAATGGTTCTTAAAAACCTCACATAATTAAAAATAAATGACAAATGTAGAGAGATATTTTAACTCAGATTATAGAACACTAAAAAGATTGGTAATTTACTGTTTCGGCAAGATTATGGGAAATACTGGTAGAAGTTTAAATTGTATAACTTCTATAGAGGACAATTTAATAATATCTTTCAAAATTAAAAATGTATTGTAGTTGATTCAGCAATTTCATTTTGGGGAATTTATATTTCAGGTAATTTCACACCTGTGAAATCATGTGTTTATAAGAATGTTTAGTGTGGTGTTTGTCTCCAATAGTGAAAATCTGAGAACAATCTCAATGTCCATTGACGAGGGACTGTTTTGATAAATTATGTTAACATTTTTATAGTAGAATGCCCTGCATTCTTGGAACAGATCAAGTGGATCATATGTATTGAGACAGAACTTCTCTTGAAATCTATTAAGTGAAAAAGGTGCAGAATAGTGTGTGCAATTAGCTATCATTTTGACAAAAAACAAATATGTAAAAATATCATTATGCTTGTAATAACCAGTTGCTTTGGGTAAGAGCTGTGTTGCTAGGAGACAAAGGTAGGAAGGAAACTTGTATTTCATGGTTTACATTTTTGTAACTTGAATTTTGTATCATCAACATACATTAAGTTATTCAGAATGTGACTAGGATGATTTAATTTTTAAATATGTAATTTTGTTAAAAATTTTAAATATATATCTCTTTGTATATCCCAATATTTGTGTGTTTCTCAAAGCTGACCCTTTTAAGAAAAGGTTGTTTTTAAAGTAGACTTTTAATGCAGGTGTTAGAAAATTGAGGTAGATCTGTATTATCTGATAAAAAAAAAAAAAAGTTAAGATATAGAAGGGTATATGTAGTTTCATACTGTGTAAAAATGTGTACATACACATGGATATGTATGCCTAAAAATTTCAAAAACGATATTCAGAAAAGTATTAAGAGTTACAAATTAGTTGATAGTTGGTCATGGGGAAGGGGAGCATGGCAGAGGGAATGCAGTTAGCATTAATAGGATGGTTAGGTGGAGGGCCAGGAGAGGTAGGGAGCAATGGGGGGATCATTTTATCAACTAACCAATGTAATGTATACTTGAAACTAATTTAAATAAATAATTTTTTTTTAAAAAAGGGTTGCAATCTCTGGGAAGTGAAACTCAGCTACTTATAGTTGAGGGGATTGGAGAGATATTTGTCCTATTCTATTTGAATTTTTAAAATAAGAGGTATATCTTGCTTTTATGAAATAAAGGGAAAAAGAGAAGGAGGATTGAAGGAGGAGGAGAGATAGTGAATTATCCTATTCCAAAACAATGAGAAAGTATACTTCTCCAAGAGACCAAACTTTTGTAAGTGACTAATTTGTACTCACTTGTCTAAGTTCTCTTGGCAGTCTTTGTTAAAGAAAACAGCATTATTTTATTTTATTAAATGTGTCTTAGAGATAACATCTTTGGAAGGTGAAATGAAGGACATAATGAAATAGTAACTTGCAGATAAGTACCCTCACTACAGGACATCTTGTTGGAATTCAGGAAGAGTCACTGATCACACATTTTTTTACATTATTGAATGGAATACATTCCTCAAGTCTCTCAAGCACAAAACCTAATGCCCAGTTTAAAGGATAAGTTTGTGTAGAATGCTGATTAGGTCATTATCAGAATATACCATTAAAATGCTATTAAGGTTTTTCTCTGTGCTAACTTTCCCTTTTACTAATTTGAAACATTGAACAATATTGTTTTATGGAAAGGTTGATAATTTGAACCCTAGCATTTTACTCAAGTACTGAAATCAAAGTCCAACCGATAAATTGAACAAAAGAAAACTGTAATTATATCTTTTGGTCTCAACAAAAGGTCTTTTAGTTTATAAACTTATTTTCATGGTCAACATATATCATTCAAAGTGTATTTTAAGATGTTATTTTTTTCACCTAATATAGATGTAGCATTTGACCTCTGTAAATGAACCAAAAAAATACATCTTCAAAAACAATTTATAATTTAGTGAAATTACTAGTTACATTCAGAATAAACTGTCACTTATATTTTTAGAATATCATGTTCTTTTGTCAAGCATTCAATGAACTTGTCTAGAAATGCAAACATGTTGTTTCCTTATCTTACATTCCTAAAAATACATTTTTCAACAGTAGACAAAAAGTACAAACATGTGAAGTATTATATAAGAAGGCAATAGCAGAATGGAAATTTAAAAGAAATGGGAAGTACCTTTAATTTTAATTATGTAAAATCCATCTGTTGGAAGTGCCTTGAGAATTTTAGCTTCATATTAATTTTCCAGTCAGGTCTCTTCGTTCACACCCGTCTCATCCTTCTTCTTCCATTAGCGTTGATAAATAAGAATTGTAAACTTTTAAATTTCAAACTTACCATTCAACATTTTCTCTGATCCTATTTTAATTCTTTGAAGATACTCATCAATTTAGGTTTTTGGTTTTTTTTGTTTTTGTTTTTGTTTTCCCCATATTCTGCCATTGCTCTAATAGATGTTTTAATTAAAAATAAATCCTGGGGTCTGAGCAGATAGCTCCATTAGAGGTTAACTAACAAAAACCAACACTCTTAACCTGAGAGCAAAGTTTTAATATGGCCTAAAAGCCAAGAATAGTTATATTTTTCAGGATGTAGGCTGGATTTTTATCTAATTAGAAAGTATAACTAAATTCGAATACCAAAAAATAAATTCGAATACCACAAAACACTTTGTGGAATATGAGACTACACAGTTATGTTGGTATAACTTGCTCCTTTTGCCATTTATAAGTCCAAATGGAATTTTGAGAATTTATAGGAAGAAGATTAAAATATGTTTTAGTGATATTATATTTTGAATAAATCTAATCTCTCTTCTCCTACTAATCTTTCCTTCAAATATGTGAAAACTTTAATCATTTCTTTCCTGATATCTTTCATTTTAAAATCAGGGTGTTCCCAGTTCCTCCAATACTCAATTGGAATGGTTTCTAGTCTTGTCACCATGTATCTTTAGAATACAATCAATTGCACATGGAATTCAACAATAATAGTATGATGAGTTCAGAATTCCATGAAATTTGTCAACCCTTTTGAGAAGATAGGAGCACAAACTATGGTGTCAGACTGACAGGCTTTGAGTCATAGTTCCATCATGTTCTAGCCGTGTTTTCTTATTCTGTAAAATGGAAAAACAAAGGTAGAGCAATGTGAAGGTTGAGTGAGTTGATATAAATCAGGTATTTAGAACAGTATCCACTACATAATAAGTACTATAAAAGACTTCAATGTTATATGTTGTCTTAGCTATTTAATTTCTAAAATCTAGGCTAAAGTAATCATAGTTTTTCCCCACTATTGGAAGAGAGGTATACACTCAAATTAATGTTGACTCATGATACACTTATAATGAAAAAGATAAAATTCCAAGCATATTTTTACATGAATTACTGATAAGCCAGGACTTCTTTTCCTCAAATTTATACAAGAATTCTTGAAAACGCACTGACATTGTGCGTAATTCTTGATATACTCAGAAGGAATAGAAAACTTACAATCTATATTCACTTTGTGGTATTTATATTCCAGCCTAGATTTGATAACTACACATTCTTGAAACTTAAGGAAAATACGGAACAGACTAAATTTTATATTTCATTTGATCTTATTTGTCTATCACCATTTTAGCTTTTTGATGGATTGGATTTAAATTGGGACAAAAATCAACCTATCTTTTTATAGTTTAAAACAAAGGTTTGTGTCCTGTACTTCTCTAAAGTAGGGCAGCCTCTTTTTTCTTTTTTTCTTTTTTTTTTTTTTTTCCGATAGAAGACAGGCCTGATGAAGAAGCTGTACTAAGTTATTTGGGAGTAATCAGGTCAAACATTAGAAGGCATTCTTTTTAATTCTACATAAATGTTTGCTTATTTCTGATTTGGTAATATTTAACTATAGAAACAAATAAAACTATGTTTTCCCTAAGAGTGGAACGATCAGAAATATTGAAGAGAGATTATTTCAGGTGCTGCTGGATCAAAATGTAATTGCATTTTATAATGGGTGAATCATAATTATTATCAATAGAATGATTATTTCTGTTGCCATAGTGACAACTGTCTTCTTTAATTGAGTTAGACACATTTGGAATAACATTAAACCAAGAATCAGAATTATTAAAGTGGGCTGAGTGTTTTCTCTAAATGTTAAGTAGAGGTGATGAGAATTGATGCAGGTTCTCCCAAAGAAACATACAATCTCTTATAAATAGAATTAGCAAATATCACCTAATTTTCACTTTGCCCAAGAGGCTTACTGTCATCAATCCCAGCCTCATCCTATATACAAAAAGACTTTCATGTGGTAGTAACTCTTGGGTAAATGTTAACTTATGTCTCTCCCTATAATTTGTCTTTCTTTTACCACCATCACTTTATTATTACCTTTTTTTCTTTTCTTATGTCATCATTCCCTGTTTAGTCAATTCTTCTTGATAAACTTTTCTTTTGTCAAAATCTTGAAGTAGACCATGGTGTCAGCATATGGATTGTTCTCAGTGTGGAAACTAAAGTGAAATAATTATCTAAGATGGAAATCTCAGTCTCTGGCATTCAGTACTAGACTTATTTTAAATATGTGGTCTACGTCAAAATTCCTTTGAGAGCAGGTAATCATGCAGATACAATGGATCCTACCCTGTGACTTTGGTTCTACCAATTAGAAGAATCTGGCAATCTTCTTTTTAAACAAGATTTCTAGTTTATTGTTACACAGGTAGCTGTGGGCCTCTTTTAAAAAAAGTGATCTAAGAAAACTAGGCCCTGGAGTTACTTTTGCTTTGATAAGCTGGATGTCATATAGAATGACAACTAGAGAAGTGTGGTAACTATGTTAGAGTAGGCCTTTGAGCATGAGGGCAATGCCTCACCAATTCTTTAAACTCTTGGATCTTTATTGACTAGACATATTTAGTAATTGAGTCAGAAAGTTGAAATAGTAAAGTAATTGCAGTCTTAGAAATTGCTCTATATATTCATAGACTTTTAGTCTGTTTGTGTATAGGAAGTGCTGAGTTATTTCTAATTTAAGGGGGTTGAGGTCATGCAAGTCGCCATCCTTAGTATTACATAAGTATTTCACCCTTAATAGTAGGCTTGATACACAATAAGAAAATGAACCTCTGACGAGCATAATCTACTTGATGAGTTTAGTGAAATCCCAAATATTTTCATTAATTGAGTTTCTTAGTGCATTTCCTGACACAGCCAAGAACAAGATGTCATTTTCCCTGAATAGTCAGGCAATATAGACCATATAAGAATGTGCCTTTTAAGAGGCTGGCATGACTCAACATTGATCATACCAATGGTGAATCTAAAGTATTTGTAATTCATCTTGTAATCACGTTCTTTCCAAAAGATACAAGGATATAGTACTTTCATGGGATTCTTTGTTGAGGTATATTGATTGAGTCTGAAGATGCTTTGATCTGAGAATAAGAATTGGGAAAGGGCTCATAAACTGAAGATAAGAGGATGTCAGTCAAGAAGACGCTAGGGCTGTATTTATCTAGTGTTAAAAAATAAGGCAATAACAAGGATAACATAACAAAATAGAGACCTAAAATAGAGTATTTTAAAGTTAAATAAAATCCAGATCCCCAATGGTCAGGAAGTCATTGTAAAGCCAACAACAATGCAGAAATGAACTTGTGACATATAGTTTGTCTAAAAAGTTCATTTTATTTCTTGCCAGCTTAAGGACTAGTGAACAGATGTGCACACTACTGACTCTACATGTGTATGTAAGGAAATAATTACAGGTTTTTACAGATCAAAAGAACAGTGCTGACACCTGTGCTTTTATCCTTAGTGAGAGAGAATTTGGGCAGTTCTTCTATAATATTTAGAAACATTGAGTAGATCTAGATATTGAGATATATGTCAAATTAAAATAGGTACATTTAGTCAGAACTTAATATAACAGAGAAATAGCAAAGTTTTACTTGGGGAAATTGCCTTAATGGAGTCTCATTGTCTCGGTTCAAATCTTCCAATTTGTGAGGATTGTCAGAAAACTTTTTTGGCGATTAATTTATGATAAAAGTTATACAACTCTAAACCAGAGTGATAACTTACTGACATAGAGAAATATTGCTAGGAAAAACAGCACTCACATAACTCTCTGTATAAAACTCTAAAAGTGTATTTGTTGATAACCGAGTCACAAAAAGTAATTTAGGTAAAATTGGATGAACTTAAAGGCTGGTATATTGTGCTATGAAAATCTCATGACTTAATCTCCACTGTAGGGATATAATTGCAAAATAAACTAGAATCACCTTGTTTTGTCAACTACCCTCACCTGTCAACATTGTCCTCCTACAGTTTTGCTTTTCTAGGTTCCAGTCAGATAATTGTTGAATTTTTTTTTTTTAGATATGATATGGACATGCAATTGTTTAAATTATTTTTGATTTTAGCTGGGTTAGGTTTTCATGTGATTAATAATGGGTATCATTCCTTCTGCCATTGTTTAAGAGGCAACCCTTTCTCCAGGAGCTGTGATTTTCAGACTTTATATTAGATTCACTCAGAAACTTGTTTTAGATTTGGTTGTTCCGATAAGGGAGCCAGAGACAACATTCTGAGAAATGCTGCCCTAAGGAATTCTGTAGATAATTAATTTCATCCACAATATGTGATTTTACAACTTGAAGTCTAAGATTTGTCAGCATCCCTTTGAAAGATACCTTGACAGTGAAATTTATTATTTTTTTTAAGTGACATTTACTCATGGATAAGAATGGCTTAAAGGAAGCCAGAACTTCAAAGTTTAAACAAGTTATGTGATTACTTTTGTCTCTAGACAAGTTAAAAACCCAAATCAATCAAGTAGCTTGTCTCATACTGTGAACATAGGATAGTTATTTAGTCCTCAGCCTAAAACTGTGTTAATATCATTAAATCACTTTCAGCGTTTGAGAACTAATCTTACAAATCATTGAGTTCAAAGCATGTCTCTTATAAGAGAGGGAACTAGGTGATTGGCCTATAGTAACACATTTGTCAGACCTGGGTTCAAATCCAAATCTCATGATATTTAAATTGCTCATTTTTTAAAATATGGCACATTAAGGAACCAGAAGGGAAAATATGTAAAATGCCAAACCATTATCAAAGCTAAATATAGTTTTAAAGTGACACAACTTCACAGCTTTTACACTGACCCATTTCTTAAGAAAATTTCAGCATGGACAATGCTAAAAGTATTTTTTAAGTCCAAGTTTTAGTAAACTTGTCCATAGAAACAATTACAATTTACTTCACTCAGGACAGAGAAATTCACAAAGATGAATAATTGGCAAAATGACTTAGTCGACTAGATGTCTTTATATATTAGATTAAGTTACTTGAGTTTTATAGAAATAAGCATATTTACTGCAATCCTATCTAAAAACATTGGAGAAATTAATCCAAATAATTTATTTACATGTTGCTTATTTATCTATGATGTTTAATAGGCACTTAACTAAAAATATTTACTGTTTGAAAAATATATTCTGTGCTTTGGGAATAGGTGAGCTGAACTTTAAGCTCAGGTAAATGAAATAGTTTATTTTAAATTTTATTTCCTACCTAACAAATGATAGCTCCTCAATGTGTATTTATTTAGTGAGTACATATTAAAAAGTATAGGACTCACTCTCTAGTTTTTAAGTTTATTCTATAACTTATAAGGAGATACATAAAGAAAGAAAACACATACAAATATTTTTATTTAAAAAGTCAATATATGGTACTTATTACTTGACGAGGATAGATAATAATTGATATCTAAGTTAAAAGAATAATGGAAGGCTTCCAACATGCCAGATATTGGGAAGGTTTTGTGAAAGCAGTGGATGTGAGCTAGACTGAAATTTAGGTTTTATTTAAATAGAGAAATTAGTATTCCAAATAATTGGTTGTACCTTTGCAATGTCACTGACATGAACAAGACCAGATTCATTAGGGCAAATTTTGTAGGACTTTGATTTCTGGGTTAAGGATTTTTACCTTTATTCTTGAACATTTTTATTTGAACCTAGACAGAATATTGAATTATGTAAAGTTATGACTGACTCTATTTTAAAATCAAGGTTTTTACTCCCTGTAGTTAGAAGTTCGTCGTACTTAGCATAAAACTAATTTGTTTTGATTATAACAAAATTAATGACTAGCATGTGTCCTTTCTCTCTTGATTATTTTCCTACTTGTCAATTCTTATGCAAAAACCAATTTATATTGTTATGTAAATCAGAATTATTCTTCTCAGGGTTTAAGAAAAGATATTTAGACAATTATAATTAGTGAAAAAATACTGATTTGTTTCTAATTGATTTCTGAAACCAACAAACTTGAGAAGGCATTCTCAAAAATTAAATTTACCTTTATATTTCTTGTACAAATAAGCTTGGTTTAGTACCTATTCCCCCACTCACCTCATCTTAGAAAGAGACAGCTTAAAGCAATCTATAAATGTTAACATTCAAATGAAAGACTTGTTATCCAGTAAGAAATTTGCTTAACATCTGTTTCCTACAGTAGACACAAAAAAGCCTGTTTTTTTTTTCTGTCAACATTATTCCATTCTTCAAAAACTATGTGGTATATAGTATATCTCAGTGCCATCTACTTTCTTATTTCACTTAACTCTTCCTTTTTACATTTATTTGAGGCTTTTAAAGTAGAGACTAAGGTAGAGCAAATTGATTTGTTTAATAAAGATATCTAGAGGTTCAGGGGGATGTCTATAAGGTACCAAGACCTGTTTGGTCAGGAACCATCATTAATTCACATGAAAGAAATCGACAAAACTGAAAGGAGGGAAAAGAGGTGAGGGAGAAAATGAGAGATAGGAAAATGTAGAAAGGATTTCAGTTCACTGTGAAGTGTGTGATATAAATAATCTCTTCCTTCTTTCCCATGGAATCTTTAGAAAACTCTACTGTTCTGATCAGTGCATGTGCATGAGTAAATTTATTAAGAAACTAAAAGCATTAAAAAAGAGACCAACTAACATTTGAGTTAATTTTAATACAAATTGAAAACATCTCTTGAATGTGTATATGTGCCAGGCAGTCTCAGAAGTAGAGAGGCTATAAAAATGTTCAAAGTACTTCTCTCACACAGTACAGTAAGTAGAATTCAAAGATGACACTCAAAGACATAAGCCCTCACGTTCCTTCCCTTTGAGTGTGGGTGGGACCTGTGAATATGATGAGATATCACTCTTATTTATAGGTTACTAATCAATTGACTTTGAGGTAATCAAAAGGAAGATGGACCTGGCCTTATGGAAAGAACCCTTAAAAAAGACAAGAGCATTCCTAAAAGAAGAGATTCAAAGCATGAGATGGTCTATGGAAGGAGACACATAGCAAGAACCTGAAAGTGGCCTCTAGAAACTGAGTGTGGTCCTCAGAAAACAGATAATAAATAAAAAGGGACCTCAGTCGTATGGCTTTGAAGAACTGAGATTTTTCCAAAACCTTGAGGTAGCTCGGAATTTTACAGATGTAGATGCACCTAGCTGAAACCTTGATTTCAGCCTTGTAAAACTCTGAGCAGAGAATTCAGATTTCTGACCCACAGAAACTGTGAGGTAACTTTTTGTTTCTAAGGTGCTCAAATTGTGGTAAATTATTTCATAGAGATCTAACACATACTCTTGCAGCCTACTCTCAGTGTCTTCCTGATTCCCTGCATCATCATCATCATCATTATTATTATTAATTTTACTATCATTTTAAAATCATCGAATGAGAGAATTCAATTCATTGGCTAGTAATCATCCAGTACTGAATACTTGAAAAATCTGGTGCTCTGGTTAGACAGATCAGATAATTAATAACAGTTTTCATTGTGCGTTAGATACTATTTTAAGCATTTTTCATGTATCAACTCTTCTAATCATTATGTTTAACCTTCACTTAATGACTGAGGTAACTGAGGCACATAGAGTTTAAGTAATACATTCAAGGTCACACAGCTCATAAGTGGCAAAACTGGAGTTTGAAAATCCAGGCAGTCTGGTGTTAGATTGTGCGAGTTTAAGCATTTGCATACTGCCTCTCCTGACACCTTTAGAGACTATTACCTGAACAAGTCCTAGCCACATTTGGATGTATCATTGTGTAGTCAAAAGGTTTCTAATATCTCTGGTAAGATGCAGATGTTCCCCTGTGTGAGGAATTTTTTCACTGCTTAAGGAATATTTCATAAGTCTCACATTGATTAGTAATTCTGAAAAGCTGTACCTATCCCAAAAATGACAGCTCTCAGGAAATTTTCAGGAAAGATCCAGGTGAAAATCAGTGCTTCTGAAAATTTATGTTTATAAATGAGTATTATTAAAATGACAAGACTTTAAATTCTGAATGGCCATTATCTAAAATTCCACATAGAAAGAAAATCTTTCTCCTGACAAGAAGAAAATTATGAAAAATTTAGATACCATGGCATTTCAAAAAATTTTCAATATTGGGAAATTTTTTCACAAGTAAAATCTAATATTAATACAAATGGGGTGCCTTGTAGTTCTATTTTAGAACTTTCTAAACTGTCATTATGAGATATTATTAACTGTCTTGTTCTTATTTTCTATGCTAAAGCATTTCATTGCTATAAATTAATAAGTATAAGAAAAATCAATTTAAAAAGTGAGGATACAGATTATAATTTTTATTAATATTATTTCATAATTTATCAATTTGATTATAATAAAGTAGTGTGGCCTTGTCAATAAATTAGAAAATATTTGGAGAGTAATCATTTTTTCTATCATGCCTAGTAGTTAATACAATGTATCTGTTCTAAAATGGTAGAATACTTAAATCTTTACTAGTAAAATACCTTTTATACATTTTAGGTGTAATTACCATCTTATCTATACATGTTTTCTCATTGGTTCTAATATATTCTCCATTATGTCTCCATATTTTGCATTTTAAATCTTATTTCACACATTAATGCTCCTTTTGCCTTTTAAAATTGAATGGGAATTAACTCAGCATTATACAAAAGTTTATTGAAGCTCTGGAATATGTCAGATCTTGTGCTAGGTTGTCGATATATTGTAATAAAAAAATATATTATCCATACCATGAGGTAGATTTTAGCCTAAAAGAAAGCTCTCTGTATGTATGTACATGTCTGTGTATAGTTTATACACACACACAGTCCACATGTTTGTGTGTGTGAGTGTGCATATAATTATATATCTCAGTGAGTGATATAAAGAAAAAGAACCAACTTGTTGAAAAATATTAATAGAAGAAAACTACTTTAGACTAAATGGTGGGTGATTAGGGTAGAGGCAAAATTTTAAGGTGGAACCAGGCGTTTGAAAAGCAGGGAAATGTATTTGAAATAGAGGAAATGGAATGTATCAGGATTTTGAGGTTAGAAACCCTTGGCATTTACAAAGGTAGGCAGTGTGATTAAAGGGTAGTTGTGAGCAAGTCAGAGAATACGAGAAAATGGATTTGGAGAGCTAGGCAAATCCCATTTACAGAGAACTCAGTGTACCTGTTATGGAATTTAAAGTTTTAGAGATTTTTCTTTTCAGTATTGCAGAAGAACAAATACAAAAATAACAAAGTTGGTCTTTTATCTAGTGATTACCTTCATCTGGGTTTACTTTTAAAATTCAATGTTACAGTTTTCTATGCAGACCTTATGCCTTTCACAAAAATTAAGTTGAAATGAATTATACACCTAAAAATATAACATGCAGAACTTAGAATTTATAGAATAAAACATATAAGAAAACCTACATGACCTTAGATTTGTGGTATTTTAGATACAACATTAGAAGCATGGTTTATGAAAGAAAAAAATTAATGTTAGAATTTATTAAAATTAAAAACTTCTTTGCAAAAGACACTGTTAAGATAATTAAAATACAAGTCACAGACTGGGAGAAAATGTTTGCAAACTATCTCATAAAGCATTTATATCCAACATGTACAAAAAAAGAGAAAGAAAAAAAACTCTTAAAACTCAGTAAGAGAGTAACCTAGTTGAAAAATGTACAAAGGATCTGAAGATATCTCATCAAAGATGCCAAGTAAGCATATGAAAAGACACTCAACAGCATTTGACATTAGGGGAATGAAAATGAAACAACAATGACATACTTCTACATACCGATTAGAATGGCTAATGTAAACAAAAAGCTTGATAATATAAATTGCTGACAAGGGTGTACAGGTCAAAAATTCTAAAAACTGTTATATATGTATACTGGAATTAAACAATTAAATAAATGGATGGTTAATGACGGAAGCCAGAATTCTCAGTACTGGAGTGGGAGGTTGTAGATAAGGGAGTATTCTAGAATGATCCGTGTAGTAATGGATTAGAGTTTGAGACATCAGTATGAATTCATGTTTAGCTAGATGGGTTCCTATACAATCATATATTGGCTTGCTTTGTCAGCTGAGAGGGGCTTGCAACAACACTCCAACAAGCATCCCTAGCTCAGATCTTGATTTCTAACACCATTCTCTAATAAAAGGAACCAGGACTTCTAAGAGAAATAGCTGATTCTAGGAATGAGGAGGGAACTATACAAGAGGAGCCTGGAGTATCTTGTATTATAGTTCCAGAAGTAAGAACATGCTTTGAAAATAACGACAGCAAAACAAAAACAAAAGCTCACATTGATGGGACTGTGTCAAATGGCACAGAAACCAACTGAAAGAGTTCCCAATGCCCAATGTTGGAACAGTTTAAACAACAAAATAAATAAAGTGTTATTGGATTATTACCCAAAGTATAAATAAATATTCATGTGTGCATATTTACACAAATAAATGGGGAGAAATTTTCCTGCAGAAGAATTCCAAATAATTTATTTAGGTATTCCTCACATAAGGAAGGTGGAACATATTCCCCATGCCTTAAATTTAAGTGTGGGCTGTGGCAGAGATTTCCTTCTGTTAGGTAGCTAGTCAGACAGGAATGACAGGGGGAAACAAAGGAATAGGGCCTAGCCTAGAGACCACTCCAAAATCACCCTGTTGGTAGAGAATTCCTCCTGCCTCCCCAGAAACAGAGGAAAGGAAGGTCATAACCTTAGCTAGTCTAATCTGGCTACAGACACCTATGCAGAAGGTACTACTTGAATTCGCCTATAATTTAAGCTTCATTATAATACTATGTTTATGCCTGAAAGTTCATGAATCTAAAACAGACTGAATTCTGGGCAAGAACATGCACACTAGGCAAAGAGTTATATAGCAGCCAAGTATCAATCAAAGTGACCTCACTTGCCAATCACTTAAGAATGCCTTTGTAACCACCCATCACAGCCCCAAATATAACGTGGACCTTCCCCTCCCCCGGGGTTACAGCTCTCCATCTTCCCTGACTGAGCCCATACCCTCCCCCTTAGGGGTACGTAACCTCATTTCCATGTGGTTAGTTGGTTTTAGGCTTGACCCATCTACTACCTCATAACATGCTTTTAATAAATGAATATTTCTCATATTCACTGAGTTGAAATGCATTTTTCCAGCAGTGAAAAAGACCTAGAGGTGTGTGTGTTACCGGAACTCTAATCGCTTCAACGGTAACACTTGTAAAGAGAGCAGTCTGCAAAGGAAAAAAACAAAAAAACAAAAAAACTAAATTTACAGTGGAGAAGCCAGAAAACACTACCTCAGCCAGGTAATCAAGGTCAACATGAACAGTGATAAGTCATATTTTATATTACGTACTCTTGGATATGATGTAATGAGATGGGCACTTAACCTCTGTAGTTTTTCTCCAAAAAACCCATAATTTCAGTTCAATCAGGAGAAAAGCATCACACAAATCCCAATTAAGGTACAATCTACAAAATACCTGAATAGTACTCCTCAAAACTATCAAAGTCATTCAAAAACAAGGAATGTATGTGATATTGTCACAGCCGGAGAGGAGCCTAAAGAGGCATGATGAGTAAATGTAACGTAGTAACCTGGATGAGCTCCTGGAATAGAAAAGGGACGTTAAGTAAAAACTATAGAAATCTAAATAAAGTATAGACTTTACTTAAAGCAATATATCATCATTGGTTTATTAATTGTTACAAACACACTACTCTAAAGTAAGATGGTAATTATAAGGACAAACTGAGTATAAGGCTGTACTATCTTCATGGCTTTTTTATAAAACTACAACTATCCTAAAATAAAAAATAACAACAACAAAAAAAAGCAGTCACAGTGCCTAATGAAAATGAAAAAAAGAATCTGCCTTTACTCCCTGACATACTTCAGGTGAGGATGCTTTTTGTATTAGAAGCTACTTATGATTGCAGTTTTCTCCTTTGCCCTTGTTTCTGATTACTCTGTAGAATTTAAAAAACTGGAGTGAATTTAATTATAATTTAAATCACATAAGAAAATATCTTTGAAAAATTTCTATAAATCCAAAATTATTCTAAAATAAAATTTATTTAAAAAAATTTTTAAATAATTTTATTTAAATGTTTATTTAAAAATTCATGGTTGTAGTTTTATAGTTTTTCCAAAATTTGAAGGTTTGAGTTGGTTGACATTTTAAGCCATTTCCACAACTTGAGTTGTCACATGTTTTGGAAGACTATGACAGTCCTATTATTGTAACGAAGGGAAAGGAAAAGTCTTTTCCTTTTCTCAGTTAAGTTTTCCTCTCTACAGTCCAAAAGCTGGTGGAACCCAGAACTCTAAGATTTACTTTCCATGACCATTTCTAGAAGATTGACATTTTTTAGGCCACTTGCCCTTCTGTCTTATCTCACTTTCTGCCTCTAAAGTTGTAATGGCTTTATTTTACCTCACACTTAACACTTGTAATTCTGAGCAGATCAGTTAGAATATACTAGATTTTATGTTCCAGATTTTTACTTAAGTTGTTCCTTCAGCCTGGAAGTCTCTTTTTTTTCCTTTCTTCAAAGTTTTCATCTTTGAAAGAAAGTCTTTCCTAAGTCCTAAGGTTGGGTTATAACTTTTTCTTCTGTCTTGGTAGTTTTCATATAATCAACATTCATTGAGTAAGCAAATATTTATTGAACTTCTACTGGGTATCATGTATTCAATATGCCGGGCATCTGTTCATGGCTTCTCAGCTGGAAGTGTCAGCTTATCAAGGGCAGAGAGAGTGTCCTATTAATCTTAACCCTCAAGACTTGGCAGAGTTGTTGGCATATAATATGTGTTCTGGAAGAAAAAAAGACTTCGTGATTCTAAATGAAGAACAGCTCTGTAAGACTGCAAGGTTTTCAAAACTGAACCTTTTTTAGAGATGTACTCATATTCATGACTCCATGATACATAATTTTCTCTCAGGCTATGATTTTGCTTAAACTCCTTGTTCTTAACAGTGCCCTGTTTCTGCTCCTGAAGGCCCTTAAGATAAATTTACCTCATATGATAGAATAATGAAATAGTTGCCCAAATCTTGTACATTATGTCTGAGAATTCATGTGGAATTTGATTCTTCTCATAGTCAAATGCCTTGAGAAAAAAAATTGAAATCCTTCCCTCCTTTTATTAAAAAGGTTGAAGTTTTGTTTCTTCAAGGTAGTTTAAAAACAGATGCTACTCTATTCCAAGTGTGTGTGTATTGCTATATATGAAATATATATAAAATAAAAGTGTTGTTAAAATATTATTTTCTAAATAACTCCTGTTTAATTTTATAGATATTATAAATGTATGAGTGTAAGGTTGATAAATTATTAGTCAAGTGAGAATATTTTTTTCATTTGAATTCTCCAAAATTCAGAAGTGTGTTTTAAGCGTGCAAATTTATAACCAATTTTGATATTGCGTAGTCTGGCTTTGTGAAAGGTTACTTCCAATATATGGCAGCCTAAACATTGCTCACATCCTAGATATTTAAATGACATTTTTTTTCTTGTTGTTCAATTCTCAATGTATCTTCCAAAGTGATAAAATTGGGCTTGAAGAATTAAAAAAAGCAATGCAGTCCTATATTGGATGAATGGTATAGGAATTGTTATTGTTGCTTTTCCTCTCAAATTTCTAGCCATTCTAGGCTGTTGCAGTTAAAGAAAAAACAGAAGTATCAAGTGATATATCAGCAGTATACAAAAACAATGCATTTATAATAAGAAAAAAATCAAATAAAATGTTCAATATCTCATTAGTAGTAACCATGGTGATATGTATAGAGAATTAGCTGTGCTCTGGGCATAATGCTAAGTACTTTAGATAGATTTGCTTCTTACATTTTCCAAATAAACCTATGGAATAGGCACACCCATTATCCCCGTAGTATCAGAGAGAACACTGAATAGAATTTATTAGAAGTCACACAGCTAAAATAATGAAGGCAAAATTTAACAATGGAAATCAGACCCGGAACACATGGTCATGGACACCATGCTATACCTCTTCTAAGGGATAAAGCTAATCCTATTAAGAATTATGTAATTTTAAGATAAATATGGCCCTATATTTAGTATATTATTAAGTAATCTGCTCAGTATATCCTAGACCTTATAGATTTGTGGATTCTCACATAAATGTTTAATAATATCTGAAGTTAGATATTAAGTTCTATTATTTAATTCAAACATATTTGTACATAACATTTCTCATTTATATTTGTTTAATTTGATTAAAATTATAGCATAGTATATATACATATATATGGTCATAAATTCAATATAATTTTCAAATGTAGTGGTCATATTTTCATAATTTGAGAGTTTTTAATATAATTGTTATTGTCCCCCAGCAGTTGTTATCAATTCAAGTCTTCTTTCTGATTTGTTTTTCTCTGAATGACAATATAACTTTTAAAAAGTCGCTGAGGGTCAAACTTCAAAATTTTCTTTAACCTTATCTTTCTTTGCCACCAGATCAAACCAATCACAGAATCTTATCAATTCTGTCTTCTGAATTTTACAGATATATCTCTTTTTCGACTGCCACCACTAGATTTAAAGTCCTTATACATACAACACATTTTAACTTTTCTTCTCAGCCTCACCCTCCCTTTTCTTCCATGCACACCTTACAATTGAGCTGAATACTACCCCATTCCCCAAATATTCTTATTTTTTTCTCAGTAGCCTGCCTTTGTTCATACCAAACTATCTCCTTGTAATTTTACTTTCTTACCATTCCTTACCCAAATCCTATTTATCTTTCAAGATTTTATTTAAATTATATTTCATAAAAACACAAAGAAACTTTGCTTTATAAGAACTATACTTAGCTATTCTTAATCTGCTGTTAATCCTTCAGCTAAATAATCTTATCTCCAATCAATACCTTCAGGAATCTTTTCCTCATGAGTTCTCTTTCTTGACTATCCTACTTAATAAGAGAACATATCATTTTCTTCTACATTATGTAGTTGATAAGTTTTAATTTTTTTTCTGTCACTAGAATCCACAGTAAGATCCATGAACAAAAAGAGCTTTAGCTGTTCACTACTGTATCTCCAATGTTCCCTCACTGAGCCTGACATAGAGTGAGTAGCACAGTAAACATGTGGTCAGTAAATAAATGTCCAGTCCAAAATGATCTCTTCTCATACCACTTTACAGTACTTAACATATTCTGGCTATCTTATTGTTCTTTTTGCTATTTTGTTATTTTTGTTAGTATTTTTTATACTAGATTAAAGAGAAGATTTTCATAATTCTGCACTTCTCATAGTGCATTATATGTATCAGACCTACAGTAAGAATTTTAATCTGTGTTCTCTACATGGATTTATTACAAGCAAATATTCATAAGGATTATTTAAGATTATGTAATATTAGAGATTTAGTGATTTATCCTTGCAGACATTCATTTTGTCCATTAATTTTAAATATATATAAAAAGACCAATTAACATACAGATGCTCTCATATAATAGCAGTAATTAATAGATGTTATTTAAGTTTCATAAAGCTCAAATTTCCTATATGATACTGTGTATAAGAGTAGGTGAGTACTTTACTTTAAAAACTTTTTTAAATAGTGTACTTTCTTGAATTTTCTGCACTGTTTTAAAAATGTTATGTCGATTTTCCCAAAAACTATAAAAATTGTTTCTACTTTTTAATAATTTTTAAATTAATTGGAAGTAGCATATGATAGGATTTTTAGAATCCAGATACATTACCAAGTAACAACAAAACTATTTTAATTCCTATTTGCCTTGTTAAAAATAACTGTATTTAGCTTTATGGAATTTTTTTAAAATCTCAAAGAAGAAAGATAAAATAGACAGTAATATTAATAGTGATATTAATAAGCCCTTTAGAACATTAACATTAATAAGTACTCCGGAAGTATTCTGGCACATAGAAGTTGGAGCACTGTTTCTGGGACCAGACGTTTGATACCTTCCTCTACCATTTACTTTGCTGACTTTTATGACCTCTGAATGTGTTAGTATATATAAAGAACTTACAATGATGTCTCACACAATAGACGTGTAGAAGTGTCTGCTAACTTTATTATCATTACTGAGGGCATGTCACAGTTGATAGTGATTTTTCAGAAGTTCTAGTGTCTAATTGTCAGGCTGCAGAATGAAAAATTCCATAAGCTGACTCACAAGTAAATTAGTTAATGAGACTGATGTATAAACTCAGGATGCTAATTTATCCATGTACAGTAAAAATGTTAACTATACTAGAGAAGAAGATAAATTACTTAACTTTATCTCCATATGAGTGGCACAAAGGCAGCCAAATTATAATCAGACTGGCTTACTGACATGTTAATTTAAGAAAGATCAGTTGTTTGATTTTTTTTTTTATTTTTAATTAAATTTATTGGGGGTAACATTGGTTAATAACATAAGTTTCAGGTGTACAATTCTATAATACATCGTCTGTATATTGCATTGTGTGCTCACCACTCAAAGTCTCCCATCACCATATTTGTGACCCCCTTTACCCTCTTCACCCTCATTCCACCTTCTTTCCCTCCTGATAACTACCAATATTGTTGTCTATCTATGAGTTTGTTTGCTTTGTTTGTTTATTTGTTGCTTTCTGTTTTATATCTCACACTTAAGTGAAATCATATGGTTCTTGTCCTTTTCTCTTTGACTTATTTCACTTAGTATGATACTCTCAGATCCATCCATGTTGTTGCAAATGGCAATATTTCATCCTTTTTTATGGATGTGTAGTATTCTATTGTATATACATTTTTTTATGTCAAGTGGCATTATGCTAAAAAATAAGTCTGCCAGTCAGTATTCTTGGAACTGAATAGCCTTTCCCTGGGAAGACCTCATGTCTTCCCTATGCTGTGCTTCCTGAGCTAAACAAGCTCCCTTTTGGGTGACATTTTTTTTTTCCATGAAGTATATTAATGTCAATCATAATATACTTCTTAAAGGCCTGAAAATATTTTCTATCACTTTATGAAAACTTTTTGATATTTCATTCTATACATTTTAAGAAAGAAATCCTGTTTCAGTCTAAGTTCTTATGTGGGTAAAAGCATCTCTGTAGCCTCCAAATACTAATACCATTTACTATGAATAAAGTGCTCAATAGCATTATTACTAAAAACATACAACAAAAAAGAAGTATTGGTATATACTTAGGATTATTATGTTAGAGAAAATAATCAGCTTCTTGTTAGCTTTTATTTTACCTAATAAATTTTGACATGGTGGCCCACTGATGTAGTGAAGTTAACAGAACACATAACCAAATATTTTTTCATTTTTCAAAAAGAAAACTTTTACAGTAATTAATCCTAAACTCTTTAACATCAAGCTGAGCTCAACATTAAAGATACATTTTAATATTCATGATTCAACTTGCCTACTCTGTTTGAATTGTGTGGATTCAGCAAGGTTTGAATACACACACGCACATACGCACACACATACACACGTTTCTGCAAATCTAGAACCATATTCTAATGTAAAGCAGGCAGCTAAGCATATTTATTCCAAGTTGTTAAATCACCTGTTAAAATAAAACAAACCAGAAGTTTTATCATCAAAAAGTATAATAAAGAATAAAAAGACTCTCTCTAGAGATCTGCTGTAAAACATTATACCTCTGGTCAATAATAGTGTATTGTACACTTAAACTTTTTTAGAGAAGTTTATTTCCTATTTAGTGTTTTTACCACAAAGTGTTAACATAAATAAAAGACTAAAGGCACATAATCAAAATAAATTTGTGTGTGTGTGTTGTAACCTCACAGTGTACTTAAATATGTTTATATATATATATTTGTGAAGAAAATAGCAAACTTCTCTGAATAGAATGGTTCACTTTAGTATTAAATGCTCAGTGCAGAAAATGCAAATATTTCTTCTATATGAGCAGCAAATGTGCCAAGAGACCACAAATAAAATATTTAGTACTAACTTTAAGATGGAAATATGTCTTCCTTATTGAGCTATAACTTCACTCTGAAATATATTTCTAGAAAGAAAAGATTTAATATTTTTTCATTTAACTGGAGGCTATTCACAATTAACTATTTTGCTTTTAGTAAGACAACATTCTCCAAAAGAAAAAGAGGAAAGAAATATGTGAGATTATCAGTAGGAAGTGAGACATGATAACTACTATTTTAAAGTTTATAAATGTCAATTATAAGTCTATTTTATACTGGATAAATGCTATGGTTGTTCAGTTAATTTTACTGCTGTAGATGTCGGTAATTTAGAATTTGTAATCATTTGGAGTCAGCTGAGTAGAAATGTGATTTTTCACAATGTGAGAGGCCAAGGCAGAGAATACATAAAACTTTCATACACTAAAAGCTACTTAAGTTAACCCTTTGGAAAACTAGCTAATATTTTATGTGCAATAAAATGACATAGACTGTAATTTAAAACAATTCTTTTTTGTCAGCAATATTTCCAGGCAGTATCTTTGGGACAGAACATCCTCTCCTTGGGAGGCCTGCAACTCTTTCCAGTTCTGTGCTTCCTGGGTGAAGCAAGCACTCTTCTTCCTGACACATGAAAATACATTACAGAAAACTTGAGTTAATACCAACATTTAGTAATAACATATTTCTAAAGCACTTTAGTTTTCTTTTAACTAATCTCTCATATTACAACATTTGATTGATTGTCAAAGCAAT
>NW_011888806.1:6201310-6208813 GCF_000151845.1 Pteropus vampyrus | reverse complement strand
TAGTACTTTCTACCTCATTGAAATTAGTTACACGAGTAATGACTACTTGTATAGATTTTGTGCTATCTTACATTAATTCTCTCAGCCATTCCATAAATGGAGAACTATAGTATCTCACCATGTAGGTAAAGCAAGTGAGCTTTAGAGTAATTAGTTGGCAGAGGCAAGTCTCCACTCTGATTCTGAGTATGTGTTCATTATGCTATGGAAGAGGTCCCTTGTTAGAAACAAATTTTCAAAACTGTTATTCACGGCCCTACTTCATGATTCCTGGTTTGAGTCATCTTATGGCATTATCCTTGAGCCTCACAAGAGTGATAGGCACTTTAGCATGTTTTGCTAAACATTAAAACCAATTGTTTGAGAAGTTTTAAAAAAAATCCTTATCCTAAGGTCAAACCCCATACCAATTAAATCACAGTTATTGGAGGTGGTGCCCAGACACTTGTATTTTTTTTTTTTTTGTAATTTTCCTGATGATTTCAAAATATGGTTATACTTGAGAGCCAGTGTTCTAAATTAATGACCTTTCTCTCTGTCAGTAATGCTTTTAATCTCCATCACACCAACATAGTTATTTAGGCTCTACCCAAACATCCCTAGTAATATCTTTGATTGTCAGCACAATCAAATTAAATTCATTTAAAATCCACCACTCTCCTTTCCATCTTTTGGTGCTAGTCCTGTCCATAGATAAGACAATTTTTATATTCATTTTACATATGTCAATACATTGGAAGTCAGTTTTACAGTCCCCTGAATTTTCTCTCATCCAGGATAACCCATTTATTTCTTAACTACTTCTCTTTTGACATGATTTCAAGTCTTGTTATTATGTAAATAACCTTTTTTTGACTAGACTAGCTGTTTGCATATCTCAAAAAGAACTGGGATTTTTGAGTGAGAATGCTTTTAGTTTACGTTACATATCTGCTACTCACTAGTCGTGTGAACTTGAACAAGTTATTGAATTTTCTCAGCTTCCCTTCTGCCACATGCTACTTCATGTAACTTTATGAATATAAATAAAGCATACAGAGTCAGAGTAAGATCCTTAGAAGCCCTGAGCAATGCAAATTGTAGTGCCTTTCATGGCCAACCTCACACCACACATATATAATTCAAATGAAAATAACATTAAACCACACTATTATAAGAAAGGAATCTAATTCTAATATTTTCCTCCATTGATAACTATGTAGATTTTTTAAATTATTAAACTGCAAGCATACAACCTGTTAAATACACATGACATTTCTTTCTACCTTTATTTTGCTGGTGCTCCAAAGATACTGTGAACCTACCCCTGAGTAATGTTATGCTATGTGCCCAAATGCAGCTCTGCCTGGTAGATATGAGAGGAGTGCAGACATATATGACTTTAGGTAAGTTGTTTGACCTCTTCCACAAACTTCGGTTTTCTGAGTTTTAAAATGGAGATATTATTTTCTTCAGAGGATTATTGTGAAGGTCATGAAGATCTCAGGATTAAAATAAGTGATGTATAAAAAGTGCTCTTAAGTGATAAAAAATGGAAGGTACAGTATAGTAGGTAAGAACTTGGGCTCTGATGCTGAACTTATTTGGTTCAAATCTTAGCTTCAAGTTTGCGGGCTCTGAAACCTTACGCAAATTATGTAATGTCTGAGTCTCAGTTTCCTTCTTGGAAAATGAGGATAAAAATATATCCACCTAGTAAGGTTGTCGTGAGTTATAAATAATTAATGCTTTTAATGCATTTAGCACAAAATAAGGTTTCAGTTCATGTTAACTATTATTATTATTAAGGTAATAATTTAAACATAAAAAAGTCTGGCACTTGGTAGGCCTTCAAGGTATGCTGGCATAATTTTCTTTTTAAGTGGGGTGCCCATAGTTGAATACATTACTGAAATATACAACAGTGTCTGAACATTGTGGGTACTCGATGAATATGTGTTGAAAGAATGAATGAATGTGGTCATTCATGAAGTATAGAAAGGGATTATAACTTTATAACTTTCCTTGTTATAGGTACACATTCACAGTTCTAGTTAGTGTAAACTAAAAATACATTTGTATTTCATTCTCTTCAAATTACCTAAATTCCAATTAAATTTAAAAATTTTTTAATTAGAAAATTCTTATTTTTTTATGACTTTCTAGTGATCCAGTATTCTTTCTATGAATGGGATAATATTGTAAGAGAAAACTTTTAAAAACATTTCTCATGTAACTCAATGTTATACAACAGTATGATTATTAAATTTTAATACCCGTGATTCAACATGGAGGCTTATTGCATGAAAAAAATGATATTGAGACTGTTTCTCAGTTTAGCTCAGGTTAGCACAGCCTGAATCCCTTTACTTTCAAACTTACTTGCTCTAGTAACTATTAAAACTCAGGCCTTCTGCAAGTCATTTAAGACCTTTGAGACTTAGCATTATCATCTGTTAAATGGGAATAATATTACCTCGCTCATGAAGATTTTTTTAAGGAATAAATGAAGTGGCCTAGGGGAAAATATCCTGAAATATATATTATATATATATATATATATAATATATATATATATATATAGAGAGAGAGAGAGAGAGAGATTGATTTGCTATTCGTTCAAGCATATCCTAGACAAAAGACAATCAAAGTAACTGTGCCTAAAGTTCTGAGATTTGCCTCAATAATTTGAGCATTCTGACAGTGACTATTTTAGAATGCTTATTTTGCTTGAAATATAGCTAGTATAAGAATAAAGTGCTTGCGTTTTCTATTCATAACAGGTCAGAGGAAGTTAATTTTAATCATGATATTATGCAGTTAAATTTCTATAGACTAATGCTAAATTTTAAAATTTAAGTTTACTAATTTTGCTTTATCTGCCTATAGTAAGATCTAAAAGCATTGATTGTTCCTAAATATGCCACTTGAAAATTTTATCACAAAATGAGCACACAGACTACAAAATATTTCAAAGGGTGCTGAGTTCTATAAAATGACTGACCTACATTTTCATAGCTGTTATCGTAGTGCACATCTCTGATGAGTCACTTAGCTATCTAACTGCCTCTACTTTTCTGCCAAGTTATCATAGGTATATGTTAAAATGGTGCTAAATATTAAGCATTAGAAGATTTTAAAATTAATATGTATTAAAAGAAAGTAAAACACCTGTAATTTAGTTTGAAAAGCAAAGTTTGATAGAAAAATTATGATCATTAAAATTGAAAAACCTTTTAAAAATACATACTAGAGAAATTTATGTGGTTCCATATTAGAAATTTCCAGAGATGAAAGTTACTTTTTTCTTTACCTTGATATATATAAAATATAAACATGATGATATAATTTTTAAAAATCTGTACTATTTGTCAAAATAGAAGAACAACTGGATGTTCCTTCCAACTCAATCCATTTCATGAGAATATGCTTATTTTCAGTAGAGACTGTAGTTTTACTTTTCAAAATGTGGACAAATTAGGGAAAAAGGGAAATTATTATACTAACATGTACTAAAACCATAAATATGCTCCCTGCTGACTTGAGCAAACCACCAGGGTGAAAAACTAATGATGGGAAAGCAAGAGAATGGTAATTTTCCTAAAGCCCATTTATATTGCATTTATGGAATGTCTTCCTCAGGAGAGCACAAATTATTTTTTATTAACAAAGAACCGTAAGGAAAAAGTGCTGCTGTCTTTGATTTTTTGAGAGTTTAAATGTTTCCTACAGTTTTATAATTTTAATACATGGGAAAGAAAAGTTGCTTGTACAGTAAATAAATTGTGGTTGTAGCTAACATTATGTATTTGTTTGTAGTTTTTCTAGTTGCTAATACTTTATAGGGCATTTTTCAATAGTAAATCCTTTGTTTTATTGTTTACATAAAATTATTCTCAACTAGCTTATTCTTCTATAAATAGAGCATTTTCTGAAAAAGAATTATCTACTGTTCTCTCACGTTTAAAGTTTTTGTTATTCTTTTTCTTGTGCTTTTTTGAAAGCACAATTCTTGATATTTCCCATATGAAACACTCTCATACTGTAATTGTGAGACAAATAGACTTTAAAAAGCATAATAGACTTAAAAAATTTGATATTACATTTTTAGATTTGGAGAATGCCGAAAACAATTTTTAACTAGTTTAATCTAGTGACTACTGAGAATAAAATCTCATGAATAGGAGAGCAAATCCCAATTCATAAAGAATTTTACTGAAATGTTACAAAGAATGTAATATTTATCTAATGACATATAAGGCTAATCTATGTATTTCTAATATCTTCTTCTACATTTGTTTTTCTTTCTGAGTTTGGCTGAAATATCTTCAAAGTTACTGTTAATGGTATGTCAACTGATATTTCCTAATTTCAATCTTATGAAACCATAAAAAGGAAATATTGATATAACTTAGTAACAGTTTCCTAGAGATTTCAGCAGAATTTAAATAGCCACTGACTTCAACTTTTTGCCTATAACTAATTTCACTCACTAAACACTAAAATCTGATAGTGGTATTTAAAATCATTCTTTGAAATTGTGATTAATTTAGAACTTTTCAGTATAGATAAAAAATTTAGTGAATGTATTATTGAATATACAAATAATTGAATTCAAAATTAAACTATTGAATAAATCCAGATTTATATAATCATTACCTATTGCATATTGAGTTGTACAAAAACCTCATTAGTCTCCCAATACAAGAGTCTGATGTCTTGTGATTATGGAATTTCCTAGATAATGGAAATTTGTCATATAAGTATCATAAAATTAATTTTTTTGATAGAACGAGCTCCTATGAAACTTTCTTCCTAACTTAAAAAATGGTTACTAAACTTAATTCAATATTCATTTGATCATTCCAGGTCATAGGACAATACCATTTAACCTACTCACTGAATTAATTCAAAGGCCCCATTTCCTCTGGAAAGCCCTGAAGCTGATGGTAATGGGCATCTCTGCTATTGGTCTGCTTATTGGTTTACCCCTAAACATGTTTATTTTGGTTGTAATTGTTATTTTAAATATTATTGTTATTAGGTAAACTAATAAAATATTAGGTAAAAAGATAAAATATGCAAGTGAAAATAATGAGCAAAACCAAGTTGAATATTTTAGAAAGTCTTGAAAACACTGAAAAATGAGCAAATCCATAGCAAGAATCAACATTCACATTGCTTTGTAAGGAACTTTAAGCTTTAAAGCCACTTTAACTTGATCTGGATTTTGAGGAAGATTCATTACTGTGTGATTTGCAGAAAAAGGAAGGAGAGTGACAGTCAAAAGGCCCTCACTCAGAGGAAAGGCCTCTCATACCTGTGTTAAAATATGGATGAATGAATGGACTTACATGTGTTTTAAGTTAAAATAAATTGTTTAACATATGGAAATTCATTTTTTTAAATGATTTTTGACTTTTAGACTATAACAGTGGCTGATAGACTGGTCCTGATTTTGCAAATGAGAAGGCATTGATTTAATCTGTTTTATTATATGTTGTAGGCTAAGGAAGGCTATATTCTTTAGCTGTGAAATAGTGCTGTGATATAATATCTTCTTTACTGCTTACGGACCATTTTACTTTCAGGTCTACATTTCTCTCATGCTTCTGAATATGTTACATACCTACTTTTAGGTAATTGAAATATTATTATACCTTACTCAGATAAAGTTCAAATTTAGCCAATCAAGACCTAAACTTTGCAGAATTATCTCCTTCCTTCCTGTATCTCACAAGCTACATATTTTTCAATTATACTTAACAGCCAGCCTGAGTGTTATTTGGGAAAGTGATTGGCTGATTTAAAGAGTAGGTGAATGTGAACTTGTAGCAACTCTGATGGTAAATTCTGCTATCATTGTGTCACTGTTGGGGCAATCTAAAATCCGTCATTGCCATGGTAATACTGAAGGATCCTTGTTTCTTTTCGCTGCTACAGGAAAGAATTACAAATCAGCAAGATTAAGAAAAGTAAGTTTTATTAAAGTCTGTTTCAAGAGAGAAACGGGCTATGCTAAAGAGGGCTGTGGCAGCCTGGAGATAAAAGGTATGATTAAAGTACCCTCCAAGGGAGGGGCAGGTTACAGCTAAAAGGGCTGTAACAGCATGGAAGTGGGGAGGTCTGCATCATATTAGGGCCATGATGGGAAGTTAGTTATGAAGGTGGTGCTGGATGATTTGGTATGTGAGGTCATTTTGATTGACATTTGGCTATTATATAACCCTTTGCCTACCCCGCATGTAGTTACCCAGAATTCAGTCTATTATAATTAGATTTATGAACTTCCAGGCGTAGACATGATATTATAATGATGGTATAATAAGGCGAGATCACACGAAGTTTAGTGTAGGACTGTGTAAACTCTTGTGGTGGATTAAAACAGCCACTAGTTTATGGCTTCTTACACCTTTATGTCTTAGGATGTAGGCGTAATTTATTACCATAAAATGGGGGTTGTAGAGAGGTCCAAATGGAGTTTTTTGGGAGAGGCCTTCTTTCCTTTGTTTCCTTGTTGCTCACATCCACCTAACTGCCTAACAATTGGGAGCACTCAAAGTTATCAATGAATATTTTTATGTATTAGATGTATGTTTTAGTTATTAAATTAATTCCTAAGTCTTTGTTTTTCATTACTTTTTGGGTCTTTTTTTTGCTTTTTTCTTTTTTTTTTAAAAGTTTTTTCTTTTCTTTTATTTTTTCCTTTTTTTTCAATTGAAAAAAAAAGTGAGTTTAAAGAGAATATGTATCTCTACCTCTAGGAAAAAAATAATTAATAGCCTGTTCTCAGTGTTAGCTTATTTTCCGTACTTTTGTAGTGTGAAGAGTACTGACATTTACAAGATTTTAATTCCTATTGATAATAAATGAACACACTGCCAGAGAAGACTAAAATCATTAGAGGGGCACATGTCAAGTCTTTCGGGCCCTCATATTAACACACAGTGCATGCTGCTTCCTATCGTTGCAAATGTCAGCCTTCTTCTTCATAAGTGTCTTTTGGGAAATTGTTCACTCCATTTCAAAGGCATATAATAAAAGGAATGGGCTTAGGGCAATATTTAAGCAATGAAAGAAACACAGGACATTTATGACTAGCTGGGAGGAACTGATTGCCTTTAGCTGTGCCTTGGGAAATCCCCAGGAAATACAGTTAGTTGTGATTACTATTATATGTTAAAATGATATAAAGCATGCAGAGGAATTTGTGTTTTTCTTATGGATGATATTGCATTTCATATTCTTAGTATGTCTTCAGAGTTCATACCCATCTCTTCTGTTTCTTACTGAAGTTCTAGCAGGAGATGTATTAATTTATTTTTTAGGTGAGGCAACCCTTGGTTGACCTCACAGATTGCAAGGACCTTGTCTATTTACAATCCCTTATTTTTTAATTTTTTATGCCTATGGAGAAAACTTATATTTTATATGCCATATTTAAATCTGTCATAAAACTAGTAATGTTTTAAAATTAATGATATAAAAATTATACTGCAAATTTTTTGTTAAAATTGTATGGTA
>NW_011888806.1:6196721-6201260 GCF_000151845.1 Pteropus vampyrus | reverse complement strand
TACTTTTGTAGTGTGAAGAGTACTGACATTTACAAGATTTTAATTCCTATTGATAATAAATGAACACACTGCCAGAGAAGACTAAAATCATTAGAGGGGCACATGTCAAGTCTTTCGGGCCCTCATATTAACACACAGTGCATGCTGCTTCCTATCGTTGCAAATGTCAGCCTTCTTCTTCATAAGTGTCTTTTGGGAAATTGTTCACTCCATTTCAAAGGCATATAATAAAAGGAATGGGCTTAGGGCAATATTTAAGCAATGAAAGAAACACAGGACATTTATGACTAGCTGGGAGGAACTGATTGCCTTTAGCTGTGCCTTGGGAAATCCCCAGGAAATACAGTTAGTTGTGATTACTATTATATGTTAAAATGATATAAAGCATGCAGAGGAATTTGTGTTTTTCTTATGGATGATATTGCATTTCATATTCTTAGTATGTCTTCAGAGTTCATACCCATCTCTTCTGTTTCTTACTGAAGTTCTAGCAGGAGATGTATTAATTTATTTTTTAGGTGAGGCAACCCTTGGTTGACCTCACAGATTGCAAGGACCTTGTCTATTTACAATCCCTTATTTTTTAATTTTTTATGCCTATGGAGAAAACTTATATTTTATATGCCATATTTAAATCTGTCATAAAACTAGTAATGTTTTAAAATTAATGATATAAAAATTATACTGCAAATTTTTTGTTAAAATTGTATGGTAGATTTCTTACTGTGTATATAACTATAAATATGCAATGTTAGAGGTAGGTAAAAAAGAAGAGCATAAATTTAATTTCCTCAATGCAATTCACTATGGTTATTTCCTTAATAGAAATAGAAATGTTTAAATCCAGTAGCATTATTTGGAAGCTTTAAGGATATGAGTCATCATTACTTTATAGGTTTTCATTTCCAAGTTTCCACGAGATTGTTGAGAAAATAAAAGATAGTATCTCACAAAATCTTGTTATTTTTTCTTTTATTCATTAAAGAAATGTTTCTTTTTGGCTTTTTTGGTAGTTAAAAGCTCTAACACCAAATCCTACTTACTTTATTGTCTCAAATTTACTGTACTACCTTCTGAAATGCTAACAGCAGATATTCGACTGACTATCACTGTTTTGGGTCATGTAAAGATAATAAACTGGGTACAAAAAGTACAATCTATTTAAAGATACTTTTGCCCCACAAGTTCTGTTCACTTCCTGGTTTGATTAATGAGCAAGTAACTCTGTCACTCCATGTCATCCAAGGTGATAGATCAAGGGCATGCCTTGGGCTGGTCTATGAACCAAAAGATATTTTAAAAGAGATAATATTTGAATATGTTCAATTTGGGTGCTTTAATGAAGAGTTGAAGTAAATATCAATACAATAATCTTAATAAGTACAAAACTAATAAAGTTGCTTCTTGTATAATTTGGATACCTAAAATACACACACCTACATAGTTTTCAATTTCAAGGAATCACCAAGCATTCTATAATCTACATATTTTCTGAACTATTAACCCATCTCTGTTAATTAGTCCTTGAAGATAGTTCTGAGTAGTGTATGTAAATTAAGTTTAAGCAGAAATTTCACCAAAAAGCATGAAGAATTGTAAGAATACTGACATGTTTATCAGAATATCTTGTCATCATTTAAAATCATATTATTTTACAGAATTTAAGATGGTTATACTAAAGTCTACTATTTCCACATGTTTATGTTATGATGGGACAAGGTCAAATTTTCCTTATATTTGTGATTATTCTAGAAGTTCAGCATTCTTCTATAAATGCTAGTCTTAAATCTATATTCTTGACCAACTAATTGTTTTTTAAAGTGTTTCTTCTTCAAGAGAACTTCAACATTATGAGGACCTAAGATAAGGCAATTAAAAGTCTAATTTTCTAAAAATTTTGTACCTCCTTACTTTCTAATTATGTTATTTTTTAATAATTTTATAGTTATCTAATTTCTCCTCTGCAATTCTGAGATTAAAACAAACAAACAAATAAACAAAAAACAAGCAAACAAAATTCCCTGAAAACCCCAAGTTTTTCTATAACTTATTTGGTAACCAAATCTGACCTAATCTACATTGACAAGAAGCTCTTTAAATTTTTTTTTAAATCACAGTGGGGTTATTATATTTTTGTTGTAGAAATATTAATGTCTTAGCTAGGAGTGTTATTTTGTAAATTCTGAATAATTCTGGATTCTGAAAAATACATGGCCCGAGGCTTTTCAATAAAGGTTACTTAAGAATATTCTTATAGTCATATTACCATTCTATGTCTAGAGTTGTTTTCTTTTTGGTGTGTGTGCCTGCGGCCAGTGAATAAGTTCTGAATTTTTATTCAATCATAGTTGAGATATTATTTTAACATCTTTCTCAGGTAAAAATAGTGTTGGCCCTCACTACAACCAGACTGTAGGTATATATTCCTCTTCTCTATCTCTGTGTTCTGGACTATACCTACAATCTTTTTTTACCAAATGCTTCCAGAGGAGTAGAAAAGTATTAAAAAGGTTCATCACTTTTTGAGGTGCTTTTTAAGGGTATTTATTGCCTTTCTTTCATGAATTTCTAGTTTTCAGATATTTTTTTCTGCTCCAAAATCTTGTGTTTATTTCAAGTCTTATTTACAGATAAGTTGATTTGTAATGAGAATCACCATATCCACATAATTCATAGAATAGACTCCAAGTGTGTGGCTTTGTCTCCATATTTACCTTGATCACAAAGTCTCAGCACACAGAAAGTAAGGTCCTGGACTGTGAGAGTCATAGGAACTCAGTTCTTGGCCTGCCACCCCACATCCTGGCTTTGTAACCATGGAAATTTATTTTTCTACTTCTCCTTCTTTCCTATTTGTGGCAATGGGAAAGATATCATATTATATGGAGATTTATGCTTCAGAAAATTTTGTCATTTTTAATATAGCAGTACATATGAAATAAGCACATGGTGTGCTATAAAGCACTGTAAAAAATATTAGATAAACAAGCCTAATGATATCCATGACCTAATATTTTCTGTGTGAAAAAGAAGTCCAGGGGTTAAATAGTTCTTGGCTGGATTTACGAAGCTTCTATATTTAAATTGAACACAGGCTTGTTCTTGTAACCAACTCTTGGATGAATAAGTTCAATACTTTGATTTGGACATGTTAATATATTTAATTACTGTTAATGGTTGCTTCAGTTTATAGTCCAAAATTATGGCAGAATTTTTAATCAACTTTTTAGAGAGAAAATGGGTTAGAAAGAAAATTATGCGGGTAATCTGGAGAATCTAGGCTTAGTCATCATATCTTCCTAAATATTCTGGTTCTAAGCTGTTTATGCTAAGCAGTTTTCCTAAGCACAGTAATTTTTTTTTTTCTAACAATGTTATTTTCTAACAATAGTCTTTTGGTAATATCTGATAATTTGTTACCCTATTCCAAGTATTACTTGAAAAAAAGTTAACAATGCTTATTCTCTTTTGTTCTTAACTGATACACATATATTAGTTTATGTCAGGGCTTATACAGTCATATAAAGTTTACAAAGACTTTAGAAATGCACTGTCCTAGATTTGACATCCATTAAAAATAATGGCTTTATCCATACTTGGTCTTTATACTAACATTTGATGGTATTTTTATGTATAAAAGATTTTTACAAAGTTTAACAGTTTCTTACAAAATTAAACATACCCTTACTATAAAATTCAGCAATTGCCCTCCTTGGTATTTGTCCAAATGGGCTGAAAACTTATGCCCACACAAAAAACCAGCACACACAGGTTTAAAGCATCGTTATTCATAATTGCTAAAATGTGGAAGCAATCAAGATGTTCTTCGATAAGTGAATGGATAAACAGTGGTACATCCATACAATGGAATATTATTCAGTGTTAAAAAGAAATGAGCTATCAAGCCATAAAGTTAGATGGAGGAACCCTACATGCATATTACTGAGTGAAAGAAACGAGTCTTGAAAGGCTATATACTATGTAATTCCAACTATAAGACATTCTAGAAAAGGCAAAACTATGAGACAGTAAAAAGATCAGTGATTATCAGGGGTTAGGGGTGAAGGAGAGATGACTAGGAAGAGCACGGAAAATTTTTAGGACAGTGAAACTACCCTGAATGATACTATAATATAATGAATAGATGTCGGTCCAAACCCACTGAATGCACACCACTACTGTGGACTCTGGGAGATGATAATGTGTTAATAATATAGGTTCATCATTCGTAACAAATGTACCACTCTGGTGGGGGATGTTAACAATGGGTGGGGAGCAGCAAATATAGGGGAAATCTGTACCTTCCACTCAATTTTGCTGTGAACATAAAATTGCTCTAAAAACTGGTCTATTTAAAAAAAATAATTGAGCATAAACATATAATTAAATTAAATGACTGAGAAGTGTAGTGAAAAAATATAAATACACAGCAATCACCTGTACAAAGTGCAATCAAAATAAACTTAATTCAGAAGTAGGTAACTTGAGGGGAGAAAGGTGATCTGGGAGACAACTTGTATGCTGTGTATATACCACACA
>NW_011888806.1:6188781-6195638 GCF_000151845.1 Pteropus vampyrus | reverse complement strand
AGGCCATAACACTAGCATTTGCTATTCTCATCAGAAGGAAAATTCATTAGATGCCAGCAACAGGGATTCATTTGTGGCTCTCTCATTTTAATTATTTAACTAGCCTTTTAAAAAGTGGATAGTTCCTTAACTGATTCTAAACTAAATCTGAAGTAACTTAATCAATTATAAAAAGTTTTCTCATCAGCAAAAATGGGAATAATAATAAATAAAACTCACAAATTGTTAACTACCTCAGGGACTGTCGTGGGAACTAAATGAGATAATGCTGTTGATGTGCTAAGCATAGCAACTTTAGAGAGTAAATATTCAATAAATATTAGTTAATGTTTTTTAGCTATTCTTACTATTTGTAAGTTATACTTATTATGACCAATTGATTTTCACAGAGATCTATATTCATCTAATACTTTAAAATTTCTCTGTGAGTATATTATAATGTGATTTTGTGTGATAGAGGTCAGTGCCAGGAATACAAATATACAATTTGAATTACAATATGTTTATGCAAAGCTTTGTCAACTGGGGATATATAGCAAATATTCAGAATGTGGTTGTTCTAATTTTGGTGCCTATCATACACAATATCTTTATTTAAAAACTTTTTCTTTCCATTTAATTATGCCGTTTTTCCATGATTAACTTTTATTGATGCACAGATTAGGGCCGTTTTATTGAGGTCATTATTTTTGTTTTGTACAGTGTTTCAGGTAGAAAAAGAAGAGCAACTACTAATACACTGCTTAATTTAAGACTTTGAGAAAATGTTTGCATCAGCTAAGGAATTGGTGCAAGGGAACCTACTTCTTAAGGAGGCCAATTCATAAATATCATGTGTGTTCTACTTTTCACAAAACTCCTTCTGTCAAAATTAAATGTTCCCATCTTTTGCTTAATTTTTATTTTATTATCTTATTTTTGATGTATTACATATTTTTTCTTAATTTCCTGCAAATATTTTGTCTACCAAAGACAGTAACTCAAAAGCCTTATTAAATAAAAACAGTCTCTTAAACCATTTTTATTTTGTATTTCTTTTCATTTTTTTTTTCATTTTTTCACCATTTTCTACTGTTACTAATGATCAGTTGTTCCAAAAAAAAAATGTGTTTTATTTACAGGGCACAGCTTATGGAAGTGCTCCTGTACCTTCTCGCAGGCAATTATGTGAGTCTCTTAAATTCAGCTCTGTGTTGTAAACATGACTATGTGTTCCTGTGCTGTAGCATGGCATGCTGATTGAGACCAAATGCCCTAAGGTCAATATGCAATCCTCAATGTTGTATATTACCTATAACATTTGTAGCAAATGGTTCCCTTTGCTTTTTCCTTATCTGTTTATCATCATCCAGCCCATTTAAGAAAACTGCAATGCAATGTGGCTGAGTGTATTGAGTCTTCAGTAATGGCTCAAAGTCTGGGGCAAAGATAGAAGTGGCTCTTATTTAAGTTTATTTTCATTTAGCACCAATGATAGTACTTTCTTTGTCCACTGAATCAGTAAGCTTTCTTAAATCCATACTTCTTTTACATACTTGTTCAAGAGCTCTTATATCTTACACAGCTGTGTTTTAGCCACAGTTAATGAGACTTCTTTCCTTGAAGAGGAAAAATCCATTGAAAGAAATCTCCTAGTGAATTTAAACCAAACTTGACTTTCTAACTACCCTAGTTTATTTCTGTCATAATATTCAGAAAATTTGAAAATTATCTATGCAGTTTTAGGTAGAAATCCCAGATATTACAAACCTGCTCAGCTGTATTTTAAATATTTGCACCTCGGCAAAGAGTCAGATTGTGACAACTTGTGCGCTTTAACGTGAATTTCGTCAATGAGAAATGTATATGTAAGTTTAATATGTAGAATCTCCAAAGTGCCATCAGACTTTGAGAAAGAGCTATTTTCATTGCCCATTCCATCCATGTCTTTTCCCTTTTCCCACACCAGCATCCATGAGAAGATCATGGTTGTTTACTTCCGTTACAGACTGCTACAGCAGTACACCATATGATTCTAATTGTTGTACCTAACAATAAATGCCACATAGATTCATCTTGATACAATGTTAAAGGTGATTCAAAGGTACAGTCCTGTTTGCATAATGCTTTTCTTCATTGTTGGCAGAAGAAACATATTATTTGGTGACATTACTGAGAAGTATCTGAATTGATTTTTTGAAAAATGCTGCACTTTACACCTGTATAAAGCTGCCCAAACAACAGATACAAATATGTGCTTTACTATCTCCTTTTTCATGAAAGGATGTTGAAGGTTTAGATTCTTGTGAATGAAGTTGTGGCAGAAAGAACTGCTAATGTGAATAGAAGATGGGATTTAGATATGATAAATATCTCCTTAAAGTTAAAAAATCAAGAAGTCTCAAATTATCCCTTGCTGCTATTTCTTTTTATCTATTTCTCAGTCATCTAACTTTCGAGTACACTGAAGGTACACTTTTATGTAGGTATTGGTGCAGTATTAATTAATAAAAATCAAAAACAATAGCAAGAACTTCGGAGAGATAAAAATATTTTTATTTGCCTCTTTTTAAAGTAAAAAGTTACTGTTGTGCATATAAATTATACTGCATTGAAGACAGATGGATATCTATTGTTATAGAGAGACAATATTGTTCTAGAACATTTTGGAAGTGTTAATTCATTGTGGATGCCCTGAAATTGTGAGTGGAAATATAAAGAGAAATGGAAGTATGCTCTCCATTTAAGGTTAAACATATTTCTTATTTTCACAAATCATAGTGCATAATATGAAAATTATAGTGGCTATTTGAGATTTCAGATCATTGGTTCTGGTTGAATGAGAGTTAATCTTACTTAAAGCAGAAAGAAAAAATGATGAATTGTTTCGCTAAATCTGAGGATTGAAAATTGATGTGTATCTTGTGTCTTAATATATAGGACCATAAAATGCATATTACTCCCCTAAATATGTGGACTTGAAAATAGGAAGTTTATAAGACATGAATTTGAGATGCTAGTTATCTTTTTTTTTTGGTCAAATCAAGTCTTAGGTCTCTGAGTTACTTATTAGTTAAGAGTCTTTAAGAATTTGTAATTGTGGTCTTATCAAGATGTGATATTGAAAGAGTGAATGTTTTAGTCTACATACAAACATCAGAATATTGATATTAAATATCTTTATTTTTACCCTATTTCCTAAAATCCATACCACCTAGATATCTTAAGTTGATTCCTGATTCTAGTATTTTATATTTATGACTAGTCAGAAGTAGTGGCTTGAAATATGAAAATTACTTCGTGTGTGTGTGTGTGTGTGTGTGTGTGTGTGTGTGTGTGTGTATTCAGTATTAATGAGTTCCTTGTTTTATGGCAATCATTTTAAGTATTTCAAAAATATGTCCAGTTCAACATTTTTTTGTGTGATAGCCCAAAACAGAATCTAGCAACAAAGAAGGACTGCTTAGATAGTGAGATAATTAGTAAGGCTATGAATCTACAATGAGAAGATTCCTATATTCATCCTAGGAAACACTTTGTGTATTTTAATCAATAGTCTCATTCCAATATGTCTTTTCGTTGCTAACAATTGATCAAAGTTAATTTGCAGATAATATTTTTCACTTACAGAAAAATGCAGAATAATTAACGAACATGGGGAAGATCGAGTTTTATAAAGTATTTGAATACTAAAAGTACAAATTTTATTTAAATGCTAAAAAGGCTCTATCTATTCAAATGATATTGACTGCTTAATTTACTACTGGTTTATGTGTTAATAATTAAAATCAATTTCAGTGAGTGAAGCTCTCACATGCTGGTAAGATCAACTCTAAAATTATATGAATTGTGGTGTATAATATTTGAATAATTTTTGCAAAGCTTTAATCCACAAAGTGCTATCCGTCACTTCAAAATACAAGAACTGATTTTGCATTGGTTAGTGTTTTCCATTTTGTGACTATAGTAACTACTTTAAGAGTTCCAAGTTATAGAACCATTATTTCTAACAGACTTGTGTCTTGTTAGCTTCTTTCAAAAAGATATTCTAAAATTTATTAAATTAATTCAAAAAATTAATAATCCATAAATGTATTTTTTTTACAAAAATTGTCAATATCATATTTCAAAATGCATGGCACAGTTTAATACATCCTTGAAAATATAAAAGTATTCTATGAAATAGCAATCATTTTTATTAAATTTACTTAAAAATTATCTATTTTCCAAAGTAAATTTTCCTCTCATTTGCTTTAACTTACCTCCTCTAATTTTCAATCGAGTTTTGTTCTTTCTTTTTAGAGATAAATAACACTTTCTAAATTAAAATCAGATTTAATCAGCAAGTGATGAAAAACAACAAATTCAAGAAGAAAGGAAAGAAAGCAAAGTAGTTATTTACAATAATATTCGTCTCAAAGTCAGAAAGAATAATTTAGATGGTAGACTTTCTTTGTAAGAACAGATTTTTCAAACTAGTTTTTTCGCTGTCTTATAATTTATTCCCTTTCTTTGTTTATCAGTTTATTTGTTGTCATTTCCCTTTTTTCCTATCTCTATTATTTTACCCAATATCTTGGCAATATTTATAATCCTATTTTAGGTGTAACTTTGATTTTATTTTTCTTCATTTTTTTCTGTGCTTAGATATAATAAAAGAACAGGCTTAACATTAATGAAGACCGACAGAACTTTTTGATCACTTTCTTTGAAAGATACCCTCAGAAGCCATGTCTGGTAGGGTTGCTTTAAACCTTACATGAGTAAAGAGATGCTTATGCAATTCTACATTCTCAGGAAACAAAGACAAGTGCATTGTGTCTATAAGTTCAAAGTTAAATGTACATATATATCAAGGATTGAGGCAGTTTCATTCTCCAGAAGAGAGCTTTGGGTCAGAAGGAAAATAACAAGAAAAAACTTTAAATGGCATGATGAAATCATCAATATACCACTAGTAAAAGACAAGGTAATACAATAGATTGCAGACAGTACAAAAGATACAAAAGAAAAATATAATCTATGTTATAATCCTATGGAAGGAAAATTTCCAATATTGTCTTTCTTTTGAGACTAAAGTAATGGTTTTACATCTAACTGAACTTACAATTTTGAGCAACTAAAAAGTAAAAGCTATGCTCAGTTCCAATAAAAGGAAAATATAAAAGGTATTCTTTGACGTGATTATCATTCTAGGCTATTAAATATATTAAAGTAATGAATGTATGTTAAAACTATATGTAGATGTTTTAGTTTCTACAAGGATGTAGAAAAATGGAAAGAGTATTGTTCCCACCCTTACAATAACGAAAAATCCTGGAGAAAAATGTAAATTCACAAGTTTTCTTGAACCATCAGAGGAGTGAAGTCACAGGGTAACCAACTAACCTGAGATGGAAGTGAAAAGATAAATACCCTGGAAGGAGAGACCAGAAGTAGCAGACAAATAACAGCACAATTCTGTTAAACTCTAGTTAACAAATTGGTAAGGGTCAAATGCAGGCTAGCAAGAGACTATCAGTCCAGTGAAAATTTGCACACATTTATGGGCTCTTCTCTAGAGACCGCACTGGATTCGATCATAAAAATATTGGCAAGATTTCTGAAAAAATGTACCTTGAGCTAAAAGTCTGAAGAAGGGAATAGCAGCTGCTATAGGAAAAGGCACAGAACTCTACCCAGATTCTTCTTCCTATTTTTAGAACAGAAGCCTAAAATACAGGAGGGAAAACAACACGCTGGTGAACACCCATTGCAGCTATGGGCAGGGGTCAGAAAAAGATCCTTTATTCCTGGGGCCTGCCAGGAATACATAATAGGCCCAGAACTACTGGGGAGAGGGGAAGGCCAAAGCACTGAGAAAGCCACATCTGTGATATCAGGAACACAGTGCCTGCCTAAGATTTAGGCTTAATCAGAGGAGCAGAGAATGCCTCCTCCTCTGTACCGCAGACTAGCAAGCACTGAGTTATAAGTAATAGCGAATGTGGATGGGAATGTTACAAGAGTGTGGAGAGAAACCCTTTCTGAGGCACAGTGCAAAGGAGAGACTAAACCTAAAGTTAGAACATACATTTAGAAAAATCCTCTGCAAACCAATCCTTTCCCTAAATACAAGGTATGGTTAGAGAAACCATGGGTATTGAAACCATAGGTAACCATAGCAACAATAACAAACCCAGTTTAATTCTGACCAGATTGACCCACCCTCCCATACTAAAACCCTAGCAGAAGTATGGCATGCCCATTTTTTAGACATACAATTAATTTATCTTATCTCTAATGTCTTACACAAGATGTCTGGATTTCCACAAAAATTGTGGCACAAGTAAAAGGGAGAAAAACAACACACTGCCAAGAGACAAAAGAATCAACAGAATCAGATTCAGATATTACGCAGATGTTAGAAATATCAGAAAGGGGAATTGAAATGACTATAATCAATATGCTAAATACTCCAGTGGAAAAGTTTAACAACATATAAGGACAGATGTGCAATTTCAGCTGAGAGATGGAGTTTTAAGAATGAATCAAATAAAAATGTTAGCTATTAAAAGTTCAAAACAGAAATGAAGAATGCCTGTGGTGTTTTTATCTGTAAGACTGGACACAGCCAAGGAATGAATAAATGAACTTGAAGATAAGTCAGTATAAATTACCCAACTGAAACACAAAAGGGGGAAAAAAGAGTAGCAGGGAGAGGACAAAAGACTATTCAACATATCAATGTTCTAACTTATGTGTAATTAGAATCTCAGTGAGAAAAAAGACAGAACATTGCAGAAGAAAAATTTGAAAAATAATGGCCACAATTTTTTTAAATTAATGACACACACTAAATTATAGATCTACGAAGCTTAAAGAACACCAAACAGATA
>NW_011888806.1:6186198-6187786 GCF_000151845.1 Pteropus vampyrus | reverse complement strand
AACATATAAGGACAGATGTGCAATTTCAGCTGAGAGATGGAGTTTTAAGAATGAATCAAATAAAAATGTTAGCTATTAAAAGTTCAAAACAGAAACGAAGAATGCCTGTGGTGTTTTTATCTGTAAGACTGGACACAGCCAAGGAATGAATAAATGAACTTGAAGATAGGTCAGTATAAATTACCCAACTGAAACACAAAAGGGGGAAAAAAGAGTAGCAGAGAGAGGACAAAAGACCATTCAACATATCAATGTTCTAACTTATATGTAATTAGAATTTCAGTGAGAAAAAAGACAGAACATTGCAGAAGAAAAATTTGAAAAATAATGGCCACAATTTTTTTAAATTAATGACACACACTAAATTATAGATCTACGAAGCTTAAAGAACACCAAACAGATATAGAAAAGTAACAACAACAAAAAACATACCCAGGCATATCATATTCAAACTGCTGAAAATCAAATACAAAAACGGTCTGAGGGTAGCCAGAGGAGAAAAAAAATGTGTTTCATGCAGAGGAACAAAGATGAGAATGTCAGTACACTTTCCATCAAGAACCCTACAAGCTAGAAAACAATGACGTGACACCTTTAAAGTTTTAAAAACGAAAAACAACCCGATATCACAGAATTCTATAGTCAGTGAATATATCTTCCAAAAATGAAGATGAAATGCAGACTTTTTCAGAAAAACAAATACTGAGAAATTTAATTGCCAGCAGACCTCCATTGTAAGACATGTTAAAAAAACGAAGAGCACTGGAAATAGAATAAATGGAACAAAAAATAAACTTTGCCTTTAAAAATGTAGAGAAAGATTTATGTTCATATATAACTTATGACATGTTATGATTTAATCTCTGAAACTTAAATTAGATTAAATTATATTTACTACTAAGGTATTATCAAAATAATTATTATCTTAATCTGTTCCAGCTCATATAACAAGAATATCATAGACTAGATGACTTAAATTTATTTTTCACAGTTCTAGAGACTGGGTAGTCCAAGATAAGATACCAGTATTAGGTGTCTGGTAAGAGCCCACTTTCCGGTTCATAGATAGCTGGCTTCTCACTGTGTCTTCACATGGCAAGAGTGAGCGATCTCTCTAGAGTCTCTTTTGTAAGGACACTAATCCCATTCATGGGAGTTCTGCCCTCATGACCTAATTATCTCCCAAACTCTGACTTCAAATACCATCTTATTAAAAACTAGATATCAATATATAAATTTGAAAGAATACAGATATTCGGTCTATAGTTGTCATATCATAACATATTTGTAGTTTATGCCTCCTACCTCTATAATAGTTATTTTGTATGTATTTCTTTTTGTGTGTGTGTATGTGTATATTTATATGTCAATACAATTTTCTAATAGGTGTTAAAAGTTAATGATGAATCAGAAACTGTGCACCCAATGCAGTATAGAGGAAAGGCAGGAACCAATACTGTTAAATTTTGAATGATTCAGTATTTCATTTACTATTCCATATTTCTATACCTCAATGACTATAATATGTATTGTCATTGTCACAGTCCCCTCTTACCAAAATTAGCATATTCTTATGGTAATTTAAAGA
>NW_011888806.1:6166433-6185928 GCF_000151845.1 Pteropus vampyrus | reverse complement strand
AAAAAACATACCCAGGCATATCATATTCAAACTGCTGAAAATCAAATACAAAAACGGTCTGAGGGTAGCCAGAGGAGAAAAAAAATGTGTTTCATTCAGAGGAACAAAGATGAGAATTTCAGTACACTTTCCATCAAGAACCCTACAAGCTAGAAAACAATGACGTGACACCTTTAAAGTTTTAAAAATGAAAAACAACCCGATATCACAGAATTCTATAGTCAGTGAATATATCTTCCAAAAATAAAGATGAAATGCAGACTTTTTCAGAAAAACAAATACTGAGAAAATTAATTGCCAGCAGACCTCCATTGTAAGACATGTTAAAAAAATGAAAAGCACTGGAAATAGAATAAATGGAACAAAAAATAAACTTTGCCTTTAAAAATGTAGAGAAAGATTTATGCTCATATATAACTTATGACATGTTATGATTTAATCTCTGAACCTTAAATTAGATTAAATTATATTTACTACTAAGGTATTATCAAAATAATTATTATCTTAATCTGTTCCAGCTCATATAACAAGAATACCATAGACTAGATGACTTAAATTTATTTTTCACAGTTCTAGAGACTGGATAGTCCAAGATAAGATACCAGTATTAGGTGTCTGGTAAGAGCCCACTTTCCGGTTCATAGATAGCTGGCTTCTCACTGTGTCTTCACATGGCAGGAGTGAGCGATCTCTCTAGAGTCTCTTTTGTAAGGGCACTAATCCCGTTCATGGGAGTTCTGCCCTCATGACCTAATTATCTCCCAAACTCTGACTTCAAATACCATCTTATTAAAAATTAGATATCAATATATGAATTTTTGAAGGAATACAGATATTCGGTCTATAGTTGTCATATCATAATATATTTGTAGTTTATGCCTCCTACCTCTATAATAGTTATTTTGTATGTATTTCTTTTTGTGTTTGTGTATGTGTATATTTATATGTCAATACAATTTTCTAATAGGTATTAAAAGTTAATAATGAATCAGAAACTGTGCACCCAATGCAGTATAGAGGAAAGGCAGGAACCAATACTGTTAAATTTTGAATGATTCAGTATTTCATTTACTGTTCCATATTTCTATACCTCAATGACTATAATATGTATTGTCATTGTCACAGTCCCCTCTTACCAAAATTAGCATATTCTTATGGTAATTTAAAGATATTAAAAAGTTTGACTTATTTTAACCTAAATATCAATTTTATATTGTGATGTACATTAACTAAAATTTTTCATTAATCAAGGGAATTTTGCCTATTCTGAAGTAATTCTAAAACAAAATGACAAACATTTAAAGTTTGAAAATTGAAGAATTTAACAGACAAGAAATATTGTGTAAGATTATACAAAAAGAATATGATCTTGCTTCTGAATTTTTATTTTAAATAATTAGTGAACTAAGTAAGAGAATTAAGTTATTATCTTTAAGATTTAGGAATAATCAGAATACTCTGAGAATTTTGGAAATTTTTGATCATTAAACTAGAATCTCATCAAAATAATTATTTTTTTCCTATACTTGTTTACATGTTATATTATAATTCTTTTACCTTTTATATATTAATAAATATTTGTAAGCACTCACAAGGTGCTTTCATGAAGATTCAGCTTTCATTAAAGTTTACAAATCGATGATGAGAGCACTAATGATATATAAATGGAAGCCTAAAGTTAACATTTTAAATAAATATATTAGTAAATATAATTGAGATTCAGTAAATTTAAAAGATTTGAATATAATTTAGATTTTGGGGGTGAATTCAGTTTAATCTGTTATGACTTTACTAGAAGGTTCAAATAGTTTAAAAGTTTCCAAGTAGAGAGAGAATGCAAAAAGTTGCCATAGGCTAACTGTATGGAATTATAAATGCTCCTAGAGATTATTTATTCCAATCCATATATATCACAAATAAATTCTTGAGAGACTGATTTACCTAAAGTCTAAGGCTCAGTGACAAAGCCAGCCATCTACCCATTTTTTTCTGTTTCTTCTAAGGTTCTTTAATATTTCTATCAAGGCATCATGTGTTTTTTTCCCTTAAAGGCTGTGGAAAGTTTTCCTCTTTCTGTCCAACTAGGAGTTGATGCCCAAGTAATTCTTGAAGGTTGAATAAAAGTTAATCAGTTGAAGAATGTGAATAGAACAAGTCCAGGAGGATGCAGCAGCATGTGGAGAGGCATGGCAGGAGGCCGGAACACAGTCTCTTTGAGCAGCTAGCTGCATATAGATTGTAGGGCTGAAGGATTGGTTGGGTACTTGTGCGATTGAAGTATTTCCCTGTAGTGTTGAAAAGGGTCAGTTGCTCTGTTATAGGTCAAATTAAATTAATAGCTCTATTGCTTTTATTTTTAATGTTGTGTATTACTTTGACAAGACACTGATTTTTTATTAAAATTTAGGGGTTTTTTTGTACAAGACTATGTTCAAATAAGTGGTGTTGGGTTACTCAAATAACCTGTAAACTATTTTAAGTTCATTTCTCAATTCGTTTATAAAATGAGGCAAATATTACCTATGATCTAATCTTTATGTCACAGAATTAGAGATGATTGGATATGAATATGGGTCAAAATGGTTTTTGTTTATTTGTCTGTTTTTTGCTTTTTAAATAACAAACAGACCAGGGAATTTAACTCCTTTACCACAGGTCAGGAAATACCATTTTAAATCTTCCTTTGAGTACTAAATATATTACTTGGGCCCTCAAAGGAAAAATACATAATAAAAATGTTACATATAAATATTAATATTACAGTTTTTTAAAATTTAAAATATCAGTTAAATAAAATGACTTCGTTTTCATACATACAGTCTCTAGGTATTTGGTATTCTTCAGTCCATTAAGAATCCTATTGTATAAACACTGCATTTGTACCCCAATGGCTCCATGTTGGCCTAAAATAGTTGATATGTAAAATGTATTCTTGATCCTGTTCACTCGAAGACATGTGACTCATCTACTGTCCATAGCATGTTGATCTGGTACATTGCCCAGCCCTTAAAAATGAAATTATACATTCTATATAAATATATAATAAAACATCCTGCAAGAGAAATATACATATGAAATTATGATTGGTCTTTGAGAATTAAAATCAGTACATAATAGATCTGGGTCTATAGATGCAAATTTCCTGAAATTGAAAAAATCTACATGATCCTTAAAATGTGGCTGTATTAGGCTTCAATGTATTAATATCTAAGGAAAGCAGACTTAATCAATCATAAGTGGAGGGTTTGGTAGTCATTAAAACAACCCTCCACAGAAAAAAATGTCAAGAGATCAAGCATTCAAGTATCTTTTTGTGCACAATATAGAAACACTTGCATTGTTGATTCCTGCAGTAGGTATAATTTATTGCATAAATGGAAACATTAGTTCTTAGCTCAATCAAAGCTCAAGCATTTTCTTGTCTGTATTATTCCATGCTCCAGGTGCATCCTTCTTATTTGGATCTGTGATCCGCTTTTCTAATTAACATCTACAAAAACAAACAAACAAACAAACAAAAAAATATATGGCTAAGGTCTGAGGGCTTAGGCATCTGGTTTCCTTAGCAGTAACAATTAAAATTGGAAATCAATAAATAAATTTACATTGAATTTTATACAACTTTCACATGAACATTATTCAGATGAGTCTGTTCCTACATATCAATTTATTCTTGGTGAGTTTTCAAATCTGAGAGACTAAAGGTACAATTTTGAGAGACTGAGAAGGCGTTGTGAACATTTATAAGTGGAACTTCTATTTTCTTCAAGTCTAATTTTATGGGCTTTATAGTATTTGAAAAATTGGTAGACATAAAATATTTATAGAATCCACTTGATTGAGAAACTTATTATTACCAATCTCTAGTCAACAGATTAAAGTAAATCCTTATGTTAAGTCAAATATCTTTCCCTAGAGTTATTTTTATCTATGAAATGTCAATTAGTATCTGAAATTAGTAAAATATTATTTGAACTTATTTGTTAACCACTACTTTTTAATTTACATGAGAAAAGGAAAAAATATTCCTTATAAATAAATATGCATTGGACATTGAGATTCTTTTATAAAAACTTGCTGATCAGAATTCATTCAGAGCATGTCTTGGAGTAGTTCTGAGTTTTGTAACCTCTGTCTCTTTAAAATTTTGTTTTCTGAAAGATATCATTTGTTAGAAAATGTGATCCACAGTCAGCCTTTTTTGACCAAACTTTTATTTACTATTAACAAGAGAGTATTCCTTTGTTCTCATGTAGAGAAACAGCCCAAAGAGCAAAAACATTAAAAATAAGTAAAAAATTATGTGGGGCTAGACTGTCAAAATTAAATTTTTTAAAAGTTGTATCATTCTTTGAATTTCTAAAATTTTGAAAATATAATTATTCTTCAAATTATGGACTATAAAATATTTTCTCTGGCCCTTCAAGAGTTAAGTCCTAAACAGAGTCCTTTCCCTGGTTTTTCAGTCCTCCAGTCTGTGCTCCATGTTGAAGTTAATGTGAGTAGCTGTAATGGAACAGTAATGTTCAGGGAAGAAGATGAAAATTGTTTATCTGACTTTCTGATATTACAAGAGGTAAAAGTGTTGTATAATACCATGATAACTAAAATTCACTGCATTTAATTAAATTTTCTCATGCTAATTTCTAAATCATCAGTAATACAGGAAATATACATAAAAATTATCTTTAACGGACTAGTTTATTTAAACTACATCTTGCTATGACAAGCATATTAGATAGGTTTCTTTGAGAAATCCTAGTAGAGACTGATCCTGAGTGGTTGTCACGAAGGGAACCAATATGTGTGAGTGCTGCTGGATATCAGACATCAGGTTAAGTGGTTTATTTAAGTTATCTTAACAGAAAATTAAATGCACATTAGCCCCATTCTTAAAGGAGAAATTGAATTCTCTTAGTGAGTATATGCCTGTGTTAGTTTTCGATGGCTGCCATAACAAATTATCACAAACATCGCAGCTTAAAACAAAAGAAATCCGTTCTCTCAGTTCTGGATGTCAGAAGTCTAAAATTGAGAAGTCAGCAGGATTAGTTCCTTCTGGAGGCTCAAAGGAGAATCTGCCCCAGGGCTAAGGCCTAGCGTCTGATGGTTGTCAGCAATTCTTGGTATTTCTCGGCTTGTAGACTCTTTACTCCAACTCTGCCTTCATTTACACATGATCTTCCCTTTCTTTGTCTCTCTGTCTATTTTTGTTTGTTTCTTATAAGGACATTGGATTTAGGGCCCACTATAAATCCAAGATGATGTCATCTCATCTCAAGATCATTAACTTAATTACATCTGTAAAGACCCTATTTTCAAATAAGTCACATAATAAATTGGGATTATCACTTGGAAACATATTTTGAGGGTGACTATTCAGCATTGTACAATGTACAATGGCAGTCAGAATTCCAAGTCTGTTTTTCCTCAGACTTTGTACTCCTTTGGAGTACAAATGCTTTTCATTGTTCTACACCAACTCAATAAATATGCTCCAGGTTATATATTAGGCATAAGATAATATTCTGAACATGATGACTAAAACATAGACCCTGCCTTTGAAGTGCTTACACACTAGTGAAAAATGGCTATCTGTAATTTCCAAAAACAAAAAAACAAAAAACCCCAAAACTCACAATGTTATCTCACTGTAATTACATAGAGAAAACATAACTTAAGCTGCCTAATGACATACATTACCCTTTGGTTCTGCTTATCATTTAGAAAATAGTAAAATGAGAACATTCAATTAGATACAGTGGATATTATTTATTACAAGAAATAAATAGCACTTTTAAATTTTTTGTTTTATTAGAAAGATGGATAAAATATAAAGAAAATTAATTAACAAAATATTGTTTTTAAAGGGAAAAATAAAATATTAACTCATTAAATAAATTCCAAAAGTATTATAAAGATTTTGAATATGAAAACTTGAGAGAAAGTTATTCTATGATCTAAAAGATTATATTGTGTTTGTTTCTGGAGGAAAAAAATGTTAATATTTAATTACTGAGGTATAGGATATTAAATATTTTAAAATATTTGAATACAAATTACATTATTTTATGAAGATTATCAAGTTATTTTAGAAAAAATAATTTTCTAATAGTTATAAAATGTATTTATATTTATAAATATTTTATACAATAAAATATCTGTAGATTTGCTTCTTGTTGATGCTGGGCTTTTCATTTTTTTAGGGAAGAGTGGCTCATAAATGACAGCATGTTACAGTTATCCTATCTATTCTTTTATATTAAATATCATAGTATGAATCAGCCAGTCTGCATTTTTACGTTTCTCACAGTAATGACAGTTGACCCTTGAACGATGTGGAGGTTAGGGGCCTGAGCCGCCACACGGTTGAAGTTCATGTATAACTTTCGACTCCCCCAAATCTTAACTACTATTGACTGGAAACCTTACCTATAACATAAATAGTCAATTAAAATATATTTTTATATGTCTTATATTTCTGTAATACATAAGCTAGAGAATAGAAAATGTTATTAAGAAAGCCATAAGAAGAAACAGTATGTTTATAGTACTGTACTGTATTTATTGATACCATAAGTTTATGTCGTCTGCTTACAAAATGAATTGTCAGTACCTGTATCATTATTGTCTTATGTGATACACAACACTGTAGATGTTACATATATTACTAATACTAGATATAAAAAATGAAATGACAATGTGAAAAGGAAATTCACATTTATTTACAGGTATAACAATTCATGCATTGCTAACAAAGAAGCAGTAATATGATTACTTGATGTAACCTAATGGAATCTATATGATTATTTCACAGTAATAAGGAAATCTCCAAAAACTTTTTCAATATATTTACTGAAAAAAAAAAAAAACTGCGTGTAAGTAGACCTACCCAGTTCAAAGTTGTTATTCAATAGCTTGCTTTAAAAGTCTTTTGAGCATGTTTCATATTAGATACTTTATAAGAAGAAAAATTTAAATTAAAAGAAAAACCTTTAACCTAGTGGTTTTATCATAACTAGGTGATTTATGTCTATAAGTACAACACACTCTCAAATTATTTACATTATAATATGTCTTTTAAAAATAAAATACTGAAGTAGTTCCTCAAATTCTTCATTTGAAATCAGGTTGGAAGTTACACAAATTTTTTAAAAATGTCAGAGACGGCAAGATGACTGATTCTTCAGAATAGATTTCATATAGATTTTAGAAGAGGAGAAATAGGAGAATGACGAATGAGGCTTGCAGGATAAGGGAGAAAGCAGGTATAGGAAACTGGGAGTCAAAATCTTTAACTTCTTTCTTAAATTGACCACTCTAAAGGGAAGTGATTCTACTTTTCATGTTTCTTCTATATTTCTGATTGTCTCCCTCTCTTCATATTCCTGTCCTTTTACTTACCTCCTTCTCTTGCCCCCTTCACCTTCTCTTTCCATGTGGCATAGTGATTCATAGATTTAGAATTGATAAACAATATACATTAAATCAAAGGGGTTTTTTTGTAATTAACTCTGGATTTTTCTAGGTTTCCTTTTCTTGGTTAATTAAAAACAAGTCAGTCTAGCCAAGTGGTGAATAGATAATACACAGAATAAATAGGTAAAAGATTGAAAAATTAGCAATAACTATTTTTAAAATTTTTTTTCTTAAGAGTATATAAAAATAGCTATTTTCTTTCTATTATATTCCTATTTTCCCCAGCGATTAGAATCCGTATTGAAGAAATTTACTGTCATCTCATATGTTCAGTTATGAGATATCTGTCACTGCACCTGGGAAAGCGCCTGGTCCAGTGGGGACTGAGGGATAAGTAAATGAATAATTATTGTCCTGCATATTCAACTACAAAATAGAAATATAAATGAACTGAGATTGCAGTCAAAGGGAGAGTCAAATGTCTGGGGCATTTGAATATCTTTTAAAAAAGAGAGATAATTGAGGTGATTAAAGAATGACAGAAATAACTCTTCTATCTTTTACAAATCTGGTTTCTTGTTTAATGATAGTGAATATTATATTTGTGTTTTTACAAAATACATCAAAATATTGTTAAGATTCGGGGTTAGAAAAGGCCACAGAGAAAGATATTTTCAGAAAATTTTGAACAGGTCAGGTCTTTGCTCTAAAGATGTGGCTCTCCAGACCGAGGGTGAAATTAAGGAAAGAATGTAAATGGAATGTTCAGAAAGGATGAGGTTTGGAAGGTAAGTCTGGTTTAGACTGTGAAGAGTTTTAGTTGAAGAGTGTGTATTTCTCCTCTTGAGAAATTTTCTTTTTATTTTGCATTTTTCTTTTCTTTCGATAAGCATATGTTATATTTAAAATAAAGACCAAATGCATTTTAAAAACTGGGGATAAGGAGACAGCAGGAGTAGGACAGCAAGAATTGAAGTCATTTGTATTTTGTTTTTCTTTCTCAAGACAAATGTGAAATGGCCAAAGGTGTTCTGCTCACATTGAGAAAGTGTGTGTGTGTGTGTGTGTGTGTGTGTGTATGTGTGAGAGAGAGAGAGAGACAGACAGACAGACACAGACACAGACACAGACACAGACACAGAGATGTTGTGTGAGAGCAGTGTTTGGGGAATGAGAGTTTCCAGGTGTGGGATAAAAGAAAGAGCAAATCTTTTAGTATGTTTATGAAAGTGGGTGAGATAATTATATATAAAATAAGATTTGGATTTCTGAGTTTAGTATTTTGGAGAATACACAATTCCAAACAATGGTAAGGTCCAGGTTGCACATGTGAGCCTGGAAAACTAACTAAAGTAGAATCAAAAAGTATTGAAGGGAAGAGTTCAAGGTTAGAATGGGAATAGAAGGATGAAGAGAAGATAAAATCCCATGGGATGAAAGCTGGAGTTGCTAAGGGACTGAAAACTTGATCATGTGATAAAGTTCTCAGTAGAAACATGTGTGAGCAGACAACAGACCAACAAATATATGGGGTGAGGGGGACCAACTGTGTAGTAGATTTAAAGGAGAATGGGATATTTTAGAGAAGCTGATAAAAACAATATTTTAGAATAAGCATTTTGTAGGCACATTGATGCTTAATCTGGAACCCGACTGAGGAATGTGCATATGAGCTGTATAGATGTGGATGGAGCAGATAAGAAACTATGGACATATTTTGGAAATTAAAGGATTTCAGAAGGTTTAATGGATATTACTAAGAAGGGAGAAATTTAGCACAGAGAAGTGTAACTAGAGAATCAGCAAATTTGAATAAAAATAGCACAAATGACAACTAATAAGTTATATTATTAACTGTGATTGTGAGATAAAGAGAAAAGGAATAAGGAGTAGAAAGAAGTATGGGGGGTTATCAGTCAGATCTCAGCACAGATATCAGAAACTATTTAAAAAAGAAATTACAAAATTATTAGAAGGACTATTGAACTGGAAATCAGGAGTCACCTGGCATTGCTCAGTCATACCACTACAGTTGAAATGCAGAGGTCAGGAAGCAGCAGGAAACCAATGCCAACAATCATAGCTGCCCAGAGCTCCAAATGACTACACAGGAGCCCATGAGGTCATGTGTTGGAGCCTTTGTGTCAGCTACCATCCCTTACAGAGGAAAGGTGCCCTTGACCTCTCTGTGCTGTCCAAATTTTAGCTGCATGCATCTCATTGACAGAACCTAAAACAAATCCAGAGCTCTGGTGGTGAGGGAGGATAGGAAATGTAGTTTCCAGGATTCAAGCACCTTAGATAAAGGGAAGATCACAGAAGGGAGTGGGATTGGAGGCTGATAGACAAGCATAAGAAATTTATGAAAATGAGAGGTAAAAATCATAGAATGAACCAGAATTTTTTAAAAACCAAATTCTGGTTTTTAAGAACCAGAATTTCTTAAAAACCAAGAATGAACCAAAGTTTCTTAAAAACTTTGGTAATTCTTTTTTGACTACACAGTGTCCAGGCCCATGTAACTGTGGTGCTCCTAAAACACAGAAGGGAATAAAAGGCAAGACTGCAGATCCGATTACTTTGCTCAAATATTACCTGTTTCAGCCAAACCACTGGCAAGTGCTAGGGAAGAATGAAGTTCAGTGCTTACAGTACTGACTGTATCATTCACAAAACCCAGATGGAAACATCAATCATATTTTGTTGTTGTTGTTGTCGTTGTGCTTTTTTTTTTTCTTTTAGAACAATGGTTTTTCAAGTGTGATACCTAGACTAGCAACTGGTTAGAAAGACAATTTCTCAGGACCTAAACTAAATCAGAGATTTTGGAGATGGGGCCCAGCATTCTATGTTTTAACACACCCTCTAGGTATTTCTGACACATGTTAACATTTGAGAATCACCACGTTAGGTAAAAGGATTGTGGTTATAGGCTTTAATTTAAATGTCAATGCTCCACTATACCCTTAAAAATGAGGCATGTACCTAATTTGGTGAGATTACACTGAAATAAAGTATGATTTTTTTCATAATATACTGCATTTTATAAGTATCTACAAATGTCATGTCTACGAATTTTCAGATTTAACTGTGTTTTAAGAAGCACAGAGAATATCATTTGAGAAATTATATCTTGACTTCATATAACAAAGGCCCAGCTATACCTTTTGGTATTCAAAATAATATTAGCTAACACTAAATAGCATTTAATATGTGCGAAGCATTGCTCTGAGCACCATGCTTATGTAAACTTAATACTCACCTGCTCGAGAGCTTTCATTATTAACACCCTCATATAGATGAGGAAATGGAAGCATATGACAGAGCTGAGATTTCATAGCTAACTGGTTTGACTCCAGAGTCTGCTTTTTGGCACTAGCTATACTGTATTAGTAAGAAAACAGTACTACAGGGATATTTTCATCTCTATGCATATTTTTTAAAATAAAAATTAGTTTCTTCTTTTATATGCATATACTAAATTAGAAAATCACAGCTTTCTAGAAAAATAACAATAAAAATACAGCATGGACTTTTTCTCCCTAAAATTAAATATATATGTATACATATTAGTCCTCAAAATATTACTCAATTATATTACTAGGTTAAAATTGGCTTTAAAACCATTATGCATTAAATAATACTTGCTTTAAGTGAACCACTTACTATTGTGATATGTAATTTTCAGTTGGAAATGCAGTGATAGATGCAAGTAAAAGAAAAACACAAAGGAGACAAAACAAGTCATAGCCGAGTCAGGAGCTCGATACAAACTAATGCTTTTCCTTAGTCTAGATTTCACCTTCTCTTAAAGTAATGGGTGATTTTGTTGTCTTGACTTTGGAATAAAGTTTAAAGACTCAGAAAGTCAATAATACTTTTGAAAGAGAGAATTAATGAGTCTTTCAGTGTAACCAATTTCAGTGATATCAGTGGGGCCTATTATAAAATTATTACGAACAATATATAATCACATATCTGAACTGTAACTACTTCCATTTTATTTTTCTTTTATCTGCTGTGTGAACTACTTTCTGATAATGGAGTTGTATAAAAATGGTTTATTAAAATGTCTAGTTTTGGTATCTACTCATTATTTTAGATAAATTACAACTCCGAATGAGACTTGAAGGCACCATTTTTTAGTGCCAAGGAAATAAAGTAATATATGTTCATGGTAGGAAAAATGAAGCCACCATCAGTTCTGTTAGAGAAATAATACATAAAAGCATTAATTGCTTTCAGAGACTGAGACATCTGTGCCTCAGGTAGATACTAATTTAATGGTGTTGCTTAAAATATAGTTATTCAAACTCAAAAATAAATTACTTAAATATTTTTATAACAGTGATTTTCCACAGCCGATGTTTAGAGGAACACTACATTTAAATTTTTTTTATTTTATCACTGAAAATGGTGATATTTTCAAGATATTTCTGAAAGATTTTAACTAAGTACTAGTGACAACTGCAAAAGAAAAGTTATGTGTGAAGCAGTAAAAATTATTATTATTATTTGTTTATCACTAAGAGAGCTTTCAAAGATCATGATATGTAATAGATTTGGTAATCTGGGTTAGGATTAAGATTCTTTGATTCACATTATGCCCCAGCCAGTATTTAGGATACATTCCAGAATTTTGCTTTTATTTTTGCTTGAATAGGTAATTTTTTAAAGGGTTGAGTTTTAGGGAGGGTTTTAAAAAGTATAGTGGCTATTCTCTTTACACTAAAAGAAAAGGAAGATTAGACTTAACTGAGAGCAAATATTTTCATAGGACATTCTCAGCAATAATAGGGCAAGATGGTTTTAAATGGTCATTGCATTTGTAATCTATAAAGTACACAATGTACAGATGGATATTTATAAATATATTAATTAATAATGAAATGATACATAAAGGTTATGGAGAGTATAGAAAAGATAATAATTGATTATCAAACAGATGCCTGGTTCTTTGTGGATACTTTCCTTTACTATAGATAGCATGCATATTTTTATTTCTACTTTGTCTACTGAAATAAAAAATATTTTCTTTCAAATTTATAATTACGACAGTTACTTTTTAAAAACTGAAATAATAAAAAGAGGGAATTAAAACATGATTTATCTACTATAATATGACTCATACATGCCAGTTATTTTTACAAAATAGAACTTAAGGCTGTGTTAAGTAAGGACTTTGTGATCTTTTTTTATTTTTGCTCCCCTGCCCCCCAGACTTTGTGATCTTTTATGAATAAGAATTGAAATGTGTTTTTCTCTAAGCAAGCCTATGACCTTTATTGACACTTAACTCTTTCATGTTGATATAGTATATTCAGAGAAAGTGTCACATTCACTGATAGCTAAGAATCAGTTCAAAACAAAGCATCAATAGATTGTAGCACATCCACAACAAAAGAAAGGGACTCAGAAGAAAATGAAACAACCAATAATAATGAAGCAAGCAGGGCTTTGGAACGGTGAAAATCAATGAGGCAGAAATAGACAACTTTCCTCCCATTGATTTTTTCTTTCTTTCTTTTTTTTTTTTTTTTTGTTTCTTGGAGCTAGACTCAATCAATTTTTCTATGATTCCTTTCCCCTTCCTCTTCCCCTTCCCCTCCCTTGCTTTTACGGTGTCGTGGAACACATGACTTAATAACAGGGTTTCCACAAAGAACAGCAGTGTTCCTGTAACACCAAAATTTGAATAATCAATCCTGATCTCTTCCCAGATTCTGAGCATATTTGGAAATGCCAAACTGATACCTTCATTTGGATATAGATGTAGTCATCTAAAATTTATGGGGGTCAAAATAAAACACTCAGTATTCATCTTTGAACATATTCCTCCCCACTTTCACCTCAGTAAATGGCAATGTTTTTAAGCCAAACAATCTTGGAAACCTCTTTGATTCTTCTTTTTCTCTCCCCAGCATTCATTTAAGAAGCAATCCCTGTTAACTTACTTTCAAAATATATTCTAGGTCTTCCAGTTATGTTTATTTCTGCTATGACCAGCTTGATCCAAGTCAACATCATTTCTTATTTCTACAATTACTTTCTGACTGATCATCTATATTCCACTGTTGTTTCCCTCCAAATCTAATCTCCATAGGGCAGGAGAATAATATTTTAAAAATATAAATCAGAGCAGATAAGCCTTCTACATAAACTCTCTATTTGAAATTCTCCAATGGCTTATTTATTGTGATATAAATCCAAACTTCTTGCCATAGCTTAAAGGGCCTTATTATTCGGGCCTGTTTTTTATTGCTTTTCTGACTTCCAAATACTTTCTCTTTCTCTGCCACTGTGTTCCTGTCACACTGTCCTAATTTCCATATTCGCTCATGCCTTACAACTTTGCATGTGCTCTCCTGTCTGCCTAGGATGCTTTTCTTCTGGATCATTTTATCATTCGAGTGTTAGCTCAAATTCTATACTTTATATTTTTCATAATATTTCTCAATATCTGAAATTATATTATCAAATTATTTAATTCCTTGTTTAGTGTCCTAACTAGGGTCTACACTTAATGAAAAAAGGACTTTTTTTTGGCTTATTCATTACCATATATTCAGTGCTACAAGAATTTTTAGTACATAGTACTAGACATGGTGATACTCAGTAATTCTCACTTGATAAATAACCATAAATTGTATTCCAGTCTCACATTTTATCAGTATAAAAAGTTTAAAGCAAGCACTAACAGTCACACCAGGCATTGTGAGAGGACATGTAATAATTCCAATATTCTAATTAGTGTTAAGAATGATGCCTAATCACCTGAATACAGAATATACATTTATAATTCTTTTATTAAGGACTTTCAAAATAGATACCAGAAGCACTCTTCTGAAGTCAAATGGATAAGTTTAGTCATTGCTCCTACCTCAGGGATCCATGTTGCACCAATCTTAATACTGTACAAAATCCACATCACAGGCAAGGGGAGCCTAAGGAAACATGACAATTAAATGTATGCGATACCCTGGGTGAGACACGAGAACAGAAAAAGGGCATTAGGTAAAAACTAAGGAAATCTAAATAGATAATGCACTAATTATAAAACAACTTATGGATTATAAATATTTAGTTAATAACAATGTATCAACATTTGTTTATGACTTATAACATTTGTACCATACTGTAAAATGTTAATAATAGGGGAAACTGCAGGGGAAAGGCAGGGGTGGGAGGTCGACTTCAGGTAACTGAAACCACGGAAAGTGAAACCGTGGAAAATGGGGGACAACTGCAGTTCTAATAGAAGAGTCCAAGTCTGAATAGTTAGGCACAGAAAGTGGATTCTCACCTACTCAGCCTTTTGTTCTTTTATTCAACACTTCAACAGATTGGATGAAGTCCACCCACCTTTAGGAAAACGATCCATTTTATTCAGTTTACAGATTCAAATGTTAATTGCACCTGGAAACACCTTCACAGTTATACCCAGAATAGTGTTTAACTAAATATCTGGGCCCCCCAGGACCCAGTCAAACTGACATCTAAATTGAAATATTACAGTGACTATTTGGGAATTCTAAGTTAAAATGAAATTCAAAACGTCATTGAAAGCTAGACCTTGGTAGCAAAGCTAGTGAATAAAAATTTCTTTCTGCATAAGGCAACTCAGCACTAGTGTATTATGTTATAATTACCTTCAATAATTTTTTCAACATTGTTCAATATATCAGTAAAGTGAAACAAAATAAAATATCAATATAAATTGTGTGAGAATAAAACAAAAATATGTTCTCTAATAATTTCTATTTATGTGGACAAATTTTCTAAAATAACAGATATTTTCTAAAATGAAATATGAAATTTTTCTTTTTTTTTTATTTTGTGATTATTTACTGGTTGATAAAATACAGCTAGTTGAAAAGGTGAAATAACTACAAGAATCTATAATTTTAGTATTATGTTTACTTACATTTAAAGGATAGAAAGTTTCAATTAGGTTAACATTTTGTTGAACAAGAATGCAAGGCATTGTCTTAAATTTTTCTTTCTAAAATATATTTTTGATATATTGACTATAACAGGCTAACTGAAACTGTCTGGCATAATATGCAGACCTACATTCCATGAACTATATCCCTTGATTTATCATTTCATATACTCTAGATGATCAAAAACATCTAACCTTAACAACCCAATATGGTTCAAGGACTTAGTAATCTAGTTTAATTTGCACATTTTCACACATCATGTACTTTCTTTTTTCATAATGGAGGGCAGCCAGAATTTAATTAGATCACAGAGTTCACACCACAGGATATATAGTCTTTTAATTAGTAGCATATATTGTTTCAGACGTTTACCTAGACACGACCATTAACACCATGAACAAATCACACAGAAGCCCGAAGTGTTACTGGAAGCATATATAATTTAGTATTTATTGTTTTCATCTATAAAAGTTCATTTGCTTTCTAAATTATTAGGAGGATATAAAAGGAATGTTATTTAAATTAAATATCTCCAACACTAATAGTAAACTAGAAAATACAATTACATGGTGAAATGTGTGTTTCTTAGGACTTATTTCTCAATCGCAGAAAACAAAATTCTTTCATTCTCTTCCTTCTAGGCTAGATTGTTTTTCTTTGTTTCAATGAGGCATCATGTATACTTTATCCTTAATACTGTGTAAAACATCTGAAACCTCACACATACAAGAATATTTTGAACCTTTTCGTTCTTTCAGAAAAAAATTGGTTATGACTCAGTTAAAAATGTCAGTAATTATTATCTTGATGGATGTCTTGTTTCCCCATGATCTTCCTTCTTTTTAATTTATTAGATTGTTTGTAGAATTATTCAAAAGTTTGTTTTTACATATAGAGCAAAATTATCACATTTTAACATTCTATTCATTTTATCAAAGGCAAAAAAAGACTTTCAGTTGAAGCTCTTAAACATTTCCGTAACTAAAATAAAAGAAATGTAACAATAAATGGAACCCAGTTGAGATGTAGCATATTTCTGGAAAAGTTCAAAAGGCACCATCTGCATTGTAAAATGCAGAAATTTCTTCAATTTATATATATACATATATATGTGTATATATACATACATACATACACACACATATATCTAATTATATATAATATATACATTCTTAACTTAGAATTAATTGCAAAATATTAAGATATGAATAATATAAGAACAATGTTATATAGGAAAGACTATAACAATGTAATCAGTATCTGAGTCATTGTGTAAAATGCTTCCTAACTGCAGTGGTTTATTTCTGTATTTATTTTTTTTAATCAACTGCTTATTAGCAATTTGAAAAACTGGACAAATTAAATTGTTATTTCCTGGGTTGTTTTATTTTTTAGTGAAGGGGGTAGAAAAAATGTTTATGAAAACAAAACAACAAACAGTCTCTAACAGACAGATTTTATAGGAATATGACTACCTACCTTTCACTTATGATTAATTTTTTTGATAAAGTATTTGAGAGCTATGTTATTTACAAAATAGGTAGAAAAAGATGAAAGCATTAAAACTAAAAACACTCATATTTTCATTTATTTCAATTATAGCTGAAGAACTTGAATCATAGTTGAAGAATTAAAGTACATTTTTTTTGTTATTGTTTTGGTTTGGTTTTCTTTAAAATAGAAAAATTTTAATGGATAAGAGAGTTATTACATGCTGCTGGTTTTTAAGTGTTTGCTTTCATTTAACATAACTCGTTTTGTAAGCACAAAGAAACTCAATTATTTTTCAATGATTCTTCTAAGCCTTAAATTTGTCAGCTTCTATTTTACTAGTAGATACCATTAATGAAAGCTTTCATGTGAACACATGAAACATACCTAAACACATCTAATTCATATTCGTGAGTATATTTGACCCTTGAACAACTCAAGGATTAGGAGCACCAACCCCGGCACAGTCAAAAATACACGTCTACCTTTCGATTCCCCCAAAACAAGAACTAATAGCCTACTGTTAACTGGAAACCCTATTGATAAAAAAAACAGTCAATTAACACATATTTTGTATGTTACATGTATTATATACTGTATTCTTTCAATAAACTAGAGAAAAACTGTAATTAAGAAAATCATAAGGAAGAGAAAATACATTTACAGTATTTATTGAAAAAAAATTCACGTTAAATGGACTTATGAAGTTCAGATATTGTTCACGGGTCATCTGGATATATTTTTCAGGAAGCCTACAACTTGATTCATTCAAATATGTAACATAAAAACACCCCCCCTCCAAAAAAAAAAACCAACTAAGCTAAAATGCTTGTCTAATCTTAAAATATTTGTCAATATTTCACTATATTTCAACATTTTAGAAAAAATTTAGTGTTCCACTATTCTCACAGCGAGACATATGTTTGCCATTTTGTAAGTAGTAGAGACACAATATTATTGCAAGTCAAATATTCTAGAACTTTTGCCTATTGAGTCAAATATTATAGAACTTTTTGTTAGGTAATTGGTTTTTAAATTTTTTTTATCTTTTGTAATCTAAGGAAGATGTCATACTTTATTAAAGGTAAATATTGACTGAGATGTAAGTGTTATCTAAAGAACATTAAAATCAATTCTTAATAGTAATAAGAAGAGATTACAATTGTTCTTGGTTGAAATAATTTGTGACTAAAGATTTTTCTTTTGGTATGATGTTCTATTTAAATTTCCTCCCTAAATAAATATAGTATCAATCTATGATTTTTCAGATGAATATATTAGAAACTCAATGACTTATGAAAGAGTACACTGTTTTATCCAACATGAATGAGTTCTTTATTTTATTTCACTTTATTTTATTCAAGATTTATTACGGTATGATTAAAAATAAAATCATACATATTTATGTTGTACAATCTTAATTTTTAAAAGGTATACACTGTGATGATTTAATGTATGTATACATTTTGAAATGCAATTAAATTAACATATTATTTACTTGTTAGCTCACGTAGTTAACCTTGTTACCTTTATTTTTTTGGTGAGAATACTTAACAATCCACTCTTAGCAAACTTCAAGTGTATATCAACTCAATAAAAACATTTCTGGTTTTCCTTGAGTATAACCCCTCTGTGTAGTGATGTTTCATGAGGAAAAATTAGGAAATAATATAAGGAGGGAATACAAAAACGTATCCAGTAAATTGCTAAGCCTTTGCAATCCTCTCTAGTCTAACTTTATTTTGCTACTTCCTTCCTCTTCAAACACCTTTTCTAAAATGTCTTTTGTTTGATCACTAAAGGAGTATTTTCTAATCTGTATTTCAGAGTTTAGCTGGGTATGTTTGACCTATCACTGTTATGCTATTAAATTGTAAGCAAATTGTTAAATTTATTTTTTCTACAACTGGACATTTATATACAATTTCTTTGACCTTTCTTAGATGAAACATTTTTGCTGAATGGGTTCTATGATGTGGTGAGAGCATGGCACAACTTGCACTGAGTAGGAGGAAAGTGAAAGAGTAATATTGTGCCTACTGGAACGTGAAAGGCTTTAGCCTTTAGAGAACTGAAAAGAACAGTTCCTTGCTGAAGGTCAACTAGGAGAAAGTGTGGATGCTTGAATAGAAAACATGAAAGATTATTTTGGCGTAATAGCATTTGCATAGAAATCATCGCAACTTTTTTTTAGTATCGTTTAGAACTTTTAAATCTATGAACAGTACTATCAAAAATATTGGTCATTTACATCCCTTCTAATGGGGCCCATGCATCATTAACATATTACTAACATTTCTAACTTTTAAGTAGCCTTTTAAAGTACATCGTAATCTTATATTTTCCTTGCGCTCTGAGAGCTATGAAGTGCTTTTGGCGAATAAAATGCTTCTGATTATTGAGCAGTCTCCGTCTGTGGATGTTACCTCCATTCACAGTTAAGGTCTTGGGTTTGGGTAATTATCATCCTTATCCTAATCTGAGTTTAGTGCATTCCCATTTTGAAAAATGCATCTCCTTTGAGTGGATATGCACTCATTTGAAAGTGTGTGTGAACACAAAGAGGTTCTATACCACTGAATGAGCCTTCCACAGTTTGTTGTTTACTGAGCTGTAGCCTCTCCATTTATATTTTGGTGATC
>NW_011888806.1:6157933-6166383 GCF_000151845.1 Pteropus vampyrus | reverse complement strand
TCCTTCCTCTTCAAACACCTTTTCTAAAATGTCTTTTGTTTGATCACTAAAGGAGTATTTTCTAATCTGTATTTCAGAGTTTAGCTGGGTATGTTTGACCTATCACTGTTATGCTATTAAATTGTAAGCAAATTGTTAAATTTATTTTTTCTACAACTGGACATTTATATACAATTTCTTTGACCTTTCTTAGATGAAACATTTTTGCTGAATGGGTTCTATGATGTGGTGAGGGCATGGCACAACTTGCACTGAGTAGGAGGAAAGTGAAAGAGTAATATTGTGCCTACTGGAACGTGAAAGGCTTTAGCCTTTAGAGAACTGAAAAGAACAGTTCCTTGCTGAAGGTCAACTAGGAGAAAGTGTGGATGCTTGAATAGAAAACATGAAAGATTATTTTGGCGTAATAGCATTTGCATAGAAATCATCGCAACTTTTTTTTAGTATCGTTTAGAACTTTTAAATCTATGAACAGTACTATCAAAAATATTGGTCATTTACATCCCTTCTAATGGGGCCCATGCATCATTAACATATTACTAACATTTCTAACTTTTAAGTAGCCTTTTAAAGTACATCGTAATCTTATATTTTCCTTGCGCTCTGAGAGCTATGAAGTGCTTTTGGCGAATAAAATGCTTCTGATTATTGAGCAGTCTCCGTCTGTGGATGTTACCTCCATTCACAGTTAAGGTCTTGGGTTTGGGTAATTATCATCCTTATCCTAATCTGAGTTTAGTGCATTCCCATTTTGAAAAATGCATCTCCTTTGAGTGGATATGCACTCATTTGAAAGTGTGTGTGAACACAAAGAGGTTCTATACCACTGAATGAGCCTTCCACAGTTTGTTGTTTACTGAGCTGTAGCCTCTCCATTTATATTTTGGTGATCTGTTTCATCTCATACGATTAACAAAATGTGCACAAATAACAGTGCTGACCCTGTCTTAAAGGCATAAAGGGAGTGAGTATCATGCTGGATATTAAAATTTTTAGAGTACCTGGAAGTACTTTAAAGGTAATGTTCCAGAAATAGTAGGTAAAGAACTGTAAGCAATCAGGAGTCAGTGAAAGCCCTTTGCCATTATAATAAAAAGGGCATCATAACCACAACACTATATTGGAGGGATTTACAGCTTTATGGACATTATCTCCAAACAGTATTGTCTGGGCCTACAATGACCTCAGGGCATTAACAGAAAGTGGAAAACTATTTGCTAAACATACTATGTCTGGTGCGCTACACATTTCCATAGTAACTGTGCTTTAATGACTTATTTGTTCAGTCATTCCAAGGTCCAAAAAATGCACCCCTGCTGTTGCATAAGCATGCACATATTTGAAAGCATGCATGAACAAAGAGTTTGAGAATTACTGGCCTACGGCATTCAAATTGCCATTAGCGTATTTTATAAGGAATGTTAATCAAACTTTGGAATGGAATAAAGATAATTAGCCAAGAGTAATATATAGGTAGATTTATGACATTAAAAATATAAGAAAAATATTTTGAAAGCCTGAGGTTTTCTTTAACATATAATCAAGCAAATAGATGTATAAGTCAGAATTTAGCAAACTATTTTCCCTTCTGCCTAGAAATGGGTTATTTGAAGCTTACTTTTTGATAAAATGGGAAAAAACATTTAAGGAAAAGCAATTTAGATCATTCGAGCCCAGTCAAATGGTAATTTCTCTGGCTACTGGCTTAAACTCTGTGGGAAGGTGACCAGTCTAGCATTTTTAGGACACTTTATTTAATTCTTCTCATTTTCATCCTGAGTTCTTCTCAGATATTACTCTACAGCACGTTGCCGCCTCCTTTTTAAAATAGCAACATCTTTCTCAAATATGGCAAGTGAAGATTTTTAATCTTTTTTAGCCTTTTTAGCTGACTATTCTAATTCTACAACTACCTGTCTAGATATTGGAGTGGGTGTAGGTATCTGGTTGGTTTGGGACTTCTTTTTCTTATAATGGCAAGGCTGATATCTGTTAACACATTTATTTAAAACAAAACAAACAACAAAACTCTATGTGTGTGTGTATGTGTGTGTTCAAGTGGGTTCCAAACAGATTTCATTAAATAAAAGGAAAAAATAAAAACATGCAATACATAACTATTTGGCAGTATATTGGCTTTTGCAGAAAATCCTTATCAAAATGTAATGACCCTAAAGGTGGATATTGATTTTCCTTTCTCCTCAGACTATATTTCATTTGTGGTATTGACTTTGCCACAAATGAATGTTTGCTTAAAATACAGTGTTACACATTACAAAGCAGTACTACACAAAAAGCTTGCAGTCCTTTGCACTTTACAAAGAACAAAGCAGCTCATTGCTAGCAATGGAATATAAAACCAAAGCCAACTCCTTTTTTTTTCTTTCTTTTTTAAAAAATATTTTTATTGGAATTTGATTTATTTTAATTTATTTTAAGTATGTGCATTAGAGCTCTTAAGTGTCTTGTCAATGTGAATTTGGATTTGTAACAGGAATAGGTTACTGCATTAATTTCCTAGGGCTTCTGTAACAAATACCACAGACTGGGTAGCTTAAAGAACCAAAGTATAATATCTCACCATTTTGAAGAGCTTTCAGTTTAAACACCAACGTGTAGGCAGAATCATGTTCCTTATGATGGCTCTAGGGAAGGATATATGCCAAGCCCCTCTGTCCTAACTCCTAACTTAGGATAGTTACTTGGTCTGTGGGAGCATAAACCAAGGATGTTCTTGGCTTGTGGGTGTTCTTTCAGTGCTCAGCATGTCCACAGGATTCTCTGGAGATTATATGGTAGGAGTGGAGAAAGAGGATGGAGACATATCTTTCTTTGTCTTTCTATTGAGTAGGTTATTTTATAGCTCTGTAGTGATAAAAGTTAATTTATAGAAATTGGTAGTAATGCAGTGAATCTTGTTCATAGTAATCCATATGTATCTTCTTTAGTAGAAATACATTTATTTCTGTCTTACAGAAGAGATAACCCCAAACACAATGATTTATTGCCCTATAGGATGCTAACTGGTTTACATCTGTTACTAATTTCATTTCATCATTTTTGGTTGCCCATATGAACAAATTCTTTTTTGAAGTGCCCCTGACATCTGTTTTAGTCTGCTCAGGATGCCATAATAAATACCATAAACTGAGTGACTTAAACAACAAACATTTATTTCTCATGGTTTTGGAGGCTATAAGTCTGAGATCAGGGTGCCAGTATGGTTGGGGGAGATGGGGAGAGAAGGAAAGAGAGATCTCACATTTGTTCTTTTTATCAGAGCATTAATCCCATCATGTGGCTCCACCCTAAAGACCTCATTTAAATGTAATTACCTCCTAAAGATCCCATTTCCAAATATTATTGCATTAAGGATTAAGGTTTAAACATATAAGTTTGGGTGGAACACAAGCATTCAGTCCATAGCAACATTGAGTTGCCTTGTTGCCTTGTTAATTAATGTGTAGAATGATATCTTTGACATTTTACATTTGAATTAGAGTCATATTTTTAGGGTTTTTTTTTTTTTGAAAATTTGACATTGAGGAATGTCAGGGACGTAAGCACCAATTAGTAGGCTGTGGAACTATTTATCAGAATATTAACCATGAGGTCTTAAAATGTATCAATCGTGGATTGTTATTCTTTTTAAACTATATAAATGCTACATATATTCTTTCACTACCCTTCCCTGATGAATTTTTCCATTTAAGGTCCTATATGCATCATTCTTTTATAAACTAATTTGATAAAAGAATAAATAGATATTCATACCAGTTATTCTTCAAGCCACCACCATCTGGTTTCTGTCTTGTCTCACCAGTGCAGCACTGAAACTGCTTTGGCAAAGACCACTGATGACTTTCCAATTTCCAAAGCTAATGAATTTATTTTTGGTTTTATTATTGCTAGCTATTGCTGAGCTTTTTGATGCAGTTATACACACTTTTCTTCTTTAGAGACTTTACACCCTTGGCTTTCTTGGTCCTTCTCTCTCTTGGTTTACATTCTTTCTATGACTTATCTCTGAATCTCTTATTTGGCTCCTTATCCTCTACTCTCTTGGCTTCAGTTCTACCTATAAGACTTTTACGTATAAGATGTGAAAACCACGTGGAGTTGTCTGTTATAATAATGATACCTAATGAATCCTGTCTTTCTTTGTCTCTCTGATGCACCTTTGCAGTGTAATGATCTTTGTCCATCAACCCCTGGAGTCTTATCTGGCTTTGTGACTTGTTTAAACCAGTAAAAAGTGGCAAATATAACACTGCAGGTGGCACAACATCTTTGCTTTAAGAGACATTGCAGTTTCCACTCTTACTTCTTGAGATTCTACCTTGAGTCCACCATATAAGGAAGTTGGTGTGAAGGATGCAAAGCTACAAAAAGGAAATAAACCCGCTCACGGCCCCAGATATCTGATTGACACCATTTCATGTCTTTCAGTTCAGCCAGACTGCTAACTGAATACAACTACATGAATGATCCAGGTGAGATCAGTGGAAAAAACTGCCTAGCCAACCTACAGAAATATGAAAAATAATAAATCATTGTTGTGTCGTCACTAAATTTGCAGTGGTTATGCAGAAATAGGTGATTGATGCGTAATTTTACTATGAAATGCCCAAATCTCTCATTTTCCCCACATGCAGTTACCTAAAGGATGATCCCCTGATATCCTAGAGATATTTCAGTGTCAACATCTTTAAAACTGAATTACTGATCTTGCAGCTTTTCTCTTCTACTCCTTAAATCAATGCCTATTTTTCCTATGATTTCTCTCATGTTAGTAAATGATACTTCTACACACGCAGTTATCAGAGCAGGCAACAGAGAAGTTATCCCTGTTGTTTTTTCTTCCCATACTGTGTCTTTTACCAGCTGACCAAGCTCAATTGATTCTACCTCCTAACGTTTTCTCTTCCCCATGTTCATTGCTTCGACTTAGTTCATGCTTTCCTCATGTCTTCCTGAGACTTTACACCATTCTGATGGCCTCTCTTGTTGCTACCTATGGAATTGTAGAATTCCTCTTTTGGACTGCTGCAAGACTAACTTTTCTAAAATGCAGACTACATATTATCATTTTATTTAAATGATTAAAACGTGAATTAATTTTTACTTAATGACTCATCATTGCCTACAAAATTAAATCTAACCTCTTTATCAAGACAAAGAAGACCCTTTCAGGTCTCTCCCAGGCTACCTTCCTCCCTCTACACTGGAGTCATGCCAAACTTCCCAATACAATGGCACAGACTTTCTCAATTAGTATTCAAGCTCTCTGCTTCTCCTAGAATACTCTCTCTTCCTCGCCGCCTTCAAAAGTTCTCAGCATGAATTAAGGTGTCTTCTTTTTTAATCTTCATTGTACTCAATATCTTTGTCTGTTGTAGGATCAATAGCTATGCCTATTTCTCATATTTATGTACATATCTACTTCCCTGTATCACAATAAAGATTCCCCCAGAAGCAGGGCTCTCTGAAGACAATAATTCAAATGTAAGTAAGTGATTTAGTAGATAAACCTAGGATACTACTGTAGAGGAATCAGGAAGTGAGACAGTGAAGAACAGCTAATAAAGTATAAATATCATGCCAGATGTCACTGTAGGCCACAAAGAAAAATTCTGAAAAATAATAGAATACAAGCCTCAGAATTATCTCTCTTAAGTAGTAAGGAAATATGGTATTTATACAATTTAAACACCAACTTTAGTTATTAGATATGAACTCTACTGTTGGTTGAGACTTGTGCACGTGTGTGTGCATGTGTGTGTGTGTGTGTGTGTATGTGTGTGAGAGAGAGAGAGAGAGAGAGGGAGAGAGAGAGAGAGAATGAGAGAATAAGAGAGAGACAGATTATTCCTCTGGCCTATCCTGAGGCAGGGACAGAACCATCTATGATTGCTAATATGGGCATCAGAAAAAGGAATTTATATGAAAGCTAGCCGTATTTGAAATGGTGTGGCCTTAGGGAAAACAGGAAATGCTACACCCTATTATAAACTCCTTTTGGGCAGAAATAATGCCATAATTGTCATTTTATTTCCAGTGCCTCACCCAGTCAATACCTGACAGTATATTGGAACCACATACACAATTGTGAATAAGTAAGTTATAAAGTGAATAATTATTGATATCATAGTAGCTTACAGTTAGCACTTAGTATTTTCTACATGTCAGGAACTGCTCTGTGTTCTTCATAGGCATTAAACTGAAGTGAAGCAAGAATAAACAGTTTAAATTAGTTTTGCTGTTGGAAATCTGAGGGAAAAAAATACACATCAGTGAACCAATCAATTTAATCAGTAATAGTTAACTTTCAAAGAGTAGAGATCAATTAACCTTTCACTGAGCATTACTGTAAGCCTAAGCTTCGCCAATTATTCACAACTAATAGTGCAACATAGCAGTTAAGAGAGTAGGCTCAGTGTTGACCTGTCTAGATTCAGTTGCTAATTTCACCACTTATCAACCATGTGTCCTTGGAGAGGTTATCTCATATCTTTGTTCTGTGAAATAAGCATGATAATAATTTTTAAATTGTACTGTTCTGACGGTTATATAAATTAACAAATTCATAGAAAAATGCTTGGCACATTGTAGTCACACATTAAATTACGCAGAGGAGAATGAACTCATTTTCAAAGACTCCAGGGCTGTAGGTCTGTGTACCCAACTACAAGCAAGAGCTATGGTTGAAATTTATATTTTATCTGTAATATTCCTGTGATAATTTTCATTCATTTCTTATAATAGACTACAATTAATTTTCACAGAGCATAGCATATACTATGTTTATTCTATGAGATCAAGTTGATACATCCTCTTACATATGTATACTCAAGTGTTAGAAACAACAGCACAAGATATCATAAGTAATGAGAAAAACAGGGCAGTTGCTGTGGGGTTTTCTATAAATAGCTGCACAACAAAAAGTAGTGTTCATATTAGCATAACAAAAAAACCCTTTGTGTTATATTTGTCTACTATAATTGTGCATAGTCATACTTAATTAAAGGAGTGGCCCTGGGTGGTATACTTCTTGGAGTTCTAATCTAGCAGTACCTGGAGGTCAAGTTAGAGCATGAGATAAGTTAGTGACTAAATATGTGTGTTGCTGCCACCCAGTGCTAGAGAAACCTGAGGAACACACAGGTTTCACCAGAAAACTGAGTGAGAGGATTAGGTTTTATAGATCAAGTTTTCCTATTGGTCCTTTATGATATCTCTACATCCTTTCATGTGAAGGCTGATTCATTTCATATATTTTAGCCAAATTATTCTCTATAAAAATGTTCCATGAGGGAATTTCAAAGTTGCTTAACATACAGGCCTGGCTAGACCTTCTCACATAATGGACATTATTGTTTTTTGTTTGGAAACAAACAAATATGGATTGTAATAGACTCTTGATGAACACAGAGGTTTCCTTCCAAAATTTGTCTTCAAATCCTAGAACTCAGTAGTTCATTCTGTTAATAGAAGATAGACACACACCATTCTCTTAAAAGTGTGGTCAGATCAACCTAATAATGATAAAAGCAGGTTTTATTTTAGTTTTAGTGCATTCTGCCTCCAAGGTGGTATTCTGTTCTACATAGAATTCTTCACATAAACTTTATGTATCATCTGATTTTATTTTTCCACTTTAGAAAAATTTATTCATAAGCCAACAATATCTTCTGTTATAATGTTTTATAGCAAAAATAAATCCTGAAGTCTTTCTGATACTGATGAAATTTCTGCAAAGCAACTGCTATCTGCATGGCATATTCCCTCTGGCCAAGACCAGGCATGACAGTACCTCCTCTTTCTCTTTCTGTGAAATTTTTATAATGGAAGTAAAATACTTCAGGGGTAATATACACAACATGAAGATTGAAAAAGCAGAGCTGTGTTCCAAATCTAGAGTAGAACCTGAAACGTAATAAAGACTAAAGAACTTAGTCAATGATGTATGAATACCATGAATATGTTTGGACATTTGGATAGAAACAGCACTCAGAAAAATATGCCATAAAGAACAATGGAGATCCTCGGTCTCACTTTTCTGTTTCTTCTCTACAGAAATGACACATGCTATTCTAAGAAAGGAAATTAATTTGATCTCCTATAAGATATGGAAGACTTCACATAAGTTCTCATTTGATCCTCACAACAATCTTATTTGGTTGGTGTTGCCCACATTTTACTTGAAATAATTGAATCTATGAAAAGATCTTTTCTCTCCCCTGGGCATACTATTGGTAACTGATAGTGTCACTATATAAACCCATAATTGCCCCAAACTTAAGCTTTTCTCAATATCTTATTGTCTATTAAGATCCAGTAATTCAGAAAAATTAAGTTTAATGAAAAAAATGCATTAGAAAATAATGAAACTGTATAAAATTATCCAAATAATTTGCTTTTATCCTGAGATTAGAATGCAAAGTATAAAT
>NW_011888806.1:6140271-6157883 GCF_000151845.1 Pteropus vampyrus | reverse complement strand
GTGTGTTGCTGCCACCCAGTGCTAGAGAAACCTGAGGAACACACAGGTTTCACCAGAAAACTGAGTGAGAGGATTAGGTTTTATAGATCAAGTTTTCCTATTGGTCCTTTATGATATCTCTACATCCTTTCATGTGAAGGCTGATTCATTTCATATATTTTAGCCAAATTATTCTCTATAAAAATGTTCCATGAGGGAATTTCAAAGTTGCTTAACATACAGGCCTGGCTAGACCTTCTCACATAATGGACATTATTGTTTTTTGTTTGGAAACAAACAAATATGGATTGTAATAGACTCTTGATGAACACAGAGGTTTCCTTCCAAAATTTGTCTTCAAATCCTAGAACTCAGTAGTTCATTCTGTTAATAGAAGATAGACACACACCATTCTCTTAAAAGTGTGGTCAGATCAACCTAATAATGATAAAAGCAGGTTTTATTTTAGTTTTAGTGCATTCTGCCTCCAAGGTGGTATTCTGTTCTACATAGAATTCTTCACATAAACTTTATGTATCATCTGATTTTATTTTTCCACTTTAGAAAAATTTATTCATAAGCCAACAATATCTTCTGTTATAATGTTTTATAGCAAAAATAAATCCTGAAGTCTTTCTGATACTGATGAAATTTCTGCAAAGCAACTGCTATCTGCATGGCATATTCCCTCTGGCCAAGACCAGGCATGACAGTACCTCCTCTTTCTCTTTCTGTGAAATTTTTATAATGGAAGTAAAATACTTCAGGGGTAATATACACAACATGAAGATTGAAAAAGCAGAGCTGTGTTCCAAATCTAGAGTAGAACCTGAAACGTAATAAAGACTAAAGAACTTAGTCAATGATGTATGAATACCATGAATATGTTTGGACATTTGGATAGAAACAGCACTCAGAAAAATATGCCATAAAGAACAATGGAGATCCTCGGTCTCACTTTTCTGTTTCTTCTCTACAGAAATGACACATGATATTCTAAGAAAGGAAATTAATTTGATCTCCTATAAGATATGGAAGGCTTCACATAAGTTCTCATTTGATCCTCACAACAATCTTATTTGGTTGGTGTTGCCCACATTTTACTTGAAATAATTGAATCTATGAAAGGATCTTTTCTCTCCCCTGGCATACTATTGGTAACTGATAGTGTCACTATATAAACCCATAATTGCCCCAAACTTAAGCTTTTCTCAATATCTTATTGTCTATTAAGATCCAGTAATTCAGAAAAATTAAGTTTAATGAAAAAAATGCATTAGAAAATAATGAAACTGTATAAAATTATCCAAATAATTTGCTTATATCCTGAGATTAGAATGCAAAGTATAAATATCAGTGACCCCTAAGATCCTCAACCAGTTCGAGGGCAAGATAATTTTCTAATGAGGTATCAGGAGTTTTCTTTTCTTTTTTCCTAAATATATTGCAGCTATGGCCATGCCCCTCACCTCAATCTCCAACGATCTTTGTAAAGAAGGCCCTGTAAATGCTCCCAAGGGTGGGCCACATGTAATAACCAGTGACTCAGCAGTGGTAGACTTTGAAGGTACCAACAGGACAGCTGTATGTTCCACTTTCTGTCTACAAAAAAAAATCTCTTCCTCTTTAAAAATACTGCCAGTCATTCTCCTACGGAATGAGGACCATCATTTTTAAGTTCATAACATCCGTTCCCAGTCTAAATGGAGCAAAAACAGTTTAGGTGCACTGGTTTCGTTAGCAGCTCTCACCTAGCCCTTCAATGTTATAATTTTTAATAAACTTCCAATTATTTCACTTGTCTGACTTAAGTCTTCTTCTTGAACCTGTTATTAATATATGCTGTTGCTCTTGCTAGTCTTTTAGGCCATTGCTCTACAGAAGATATTTACTCCTTTCTGATGTCACTGCTTCTAAGAACATCTTTGGCCTTGTTCTGGGGCTGGCTGGGGTTCAAGTTGGTTGGGGTTCCTTCAAAGGGTTGTGGTGTACCAAAGCCAATATTTTCTCGACAGTTTCTAATTAAAGTTCCTTTTCATTACAAGTACTGTTTTCCTTATGAATTTTTAGTTAGAAGTCAGATTTTGCGCGCGCACACATACACACACACACACACTTAACATATTTGACTTACAAATGTTTATTGAGCCTTGAAGCTATGTTCCAGGCACATTTCTAGGCAAACCTGAGAAACTTATCTGAGGAAAATGTGATACTCACTGTACTGGAAGCTTATATTGGTTGGAAAAAGTAGAAATTAAACAATAGGTCAGACACATAAAGAACAGGGCAAAGTAAAGGAGAATGGGGAGGGTGTGGCTTGGAATTTTAAATAGGGTAGCACCCCATTGAGAAAATGACATTTGGACAATGATTTTAAAGAGGAAAGAAAATAAGCTCTGAGGATGTCTGGAGGGAAAATGCAAAGGCCCAAAGGCAGAGGTGTGTTGGAGGAACCCCTAAGGTGCTTGTCTGGCTATGGCCTTGTCGAGTGGGTGTGGTAGGAAAGGGTTTCAGAGACTGGACCACAGTTGGTTTACATGGTCCTTATTTTTATGATGAAGGAAATGGAAAGTCTTTGAAAGGCTTTGAGCAGAGAAGTGACATGATGTGACTTATGTTTTAAAAGGATCACTCTGGCTATTATGTTAAGGATAGACTGTAGAAGGACAAGGGCAACCAGAATATTTTACTAATTGATAGTAGCTCCTCCTCAGGGAGTAGAAATAAAGGTAGAAAGAAAGGATTTCCTGATGGGACATCAGAGAAGTGGAGGACTCACCAATAACTCCAGGGTGTTGACAGGGACTACAGGAAGGATACATGTCCCCTTAACTGCTTACAGATGGAACTCATTTTGTAGAGTAGGTAGTTTTAATTTTGGATATGTTAATTTTGAGATATAGATTTGATAGACATAAAAGTTATTAGCTATTCATGTCACATAGACAATTGAAAAAAATATGTATATTAGTCCAGAGTTCGAGATAGAAGTCTGGCCTACAGATAGATGTTTGAGAGATAGCACTATAATGATAAAATTTAAAGCCAGTTCTTCTTTCTGCTTATTTCCTCCCTACCACTTATCACTGTTAGAATACAACATACTACCTTGATAAAAAGTAGCTAACATACTATATATTTTACTTTTATATCTCACATTTTTATTCGTTTCCTTTTGCCAGAATAGAATATCCAGGTGGTGATTTTTGGTCTGTTTTGTTTTCTTCCATGATACGTTAAACAAAAAAAAACTTTTACAGCCAAAGCTTTTCTGAAAGAAAGGGTTTACTGAGCCAACTGTTAGACAGAAAAGGATTAGGTCCTGGGACATGAAGTCCAAACCACCAGCAGCAGCACTAGGTGGAGAAGGCAAAGTGTCCACAGTCCTGCAGTTGATAGGCCTTTTTTTTAATTCATCAAGTAGGGGAAAGATATAAGTTGTTTAGAAAGAATTAGCATTGGCTATAGATAAAGCTGGGCTAGTTCTGGGATAGATGCAGAGTCCTTAAGGAAGAAATGTTTGCTTTTTGAGATTAGTGGTGGGCAACAGTCTGGAAAGTTCATGTGCAAGCAGGAAACAAAAGTGGCTGGTGATCAGCTACTTGGCTATTTTCTTTTAGATAATTGGAGAAATAGCCACCTGGAAGTTAATTCAAAGTTTCGATATATACTCAGGAATGTAATCAGTCTTTTGTTGGTTTTTCCCTGCAGCTGTTAACTGGTTAACCTCTCTTGTCCCTTCCTTCCACCATCCTGCCTGCTAGAATTAATTTAGGATATATCCAAATTTTCTCCTCTCAAACCTCAGCTTCTGAAAAAGTGTATGACACATAGTTGCTATCAATAAATACTGCTTATTTTTCCAACTGTAGTTAGACTTTAGGATACCCCTTAAATTGCTGGGACTAAAATTCTTCCCCGAAAGTCTTTCATATTTGTCCCTCCACCTGTATCCTCTGGGATCCCGATCCACATACACTTTCATTTGGGTCCTCCCTGCCCTCATTTTCCTGAGTTTCAGATTCAAGATGATTCCTTGGTATCAACAGTTCCCTTCCAGTTCCACTTTCTACTATACATATTTTGAACTTAAAATGCAATCACTTGTGGCCCTCTTAATATTTTTTTTCGAGTTTTGGATTCAGCCTTCTGGAAAACAATTGAGGAAATATATTTCTACACAATTATTATAGATCTTTTAGAGTTGCTTAAGTGATCTAAAACAAAGAAATACGTTATTACTAAGGCAAAAAAGGTAAAATGATTTCCTTGGGTACTGTCTTTTCAAACAGCTTGCTAAGAAGCCTGCTCTTCATCCCCAGCTCGCTAGAGTGCAGCATTTATTTAAATGAATTGTAAATGAAAACTTTCTGTACACCAGCTGACAGGCAATGACTTATAAAAATGAGGGAATTTCCATATTTACAAATGAATTTGTTTTAATAAAACCAAGAAAGCACAGTTTTCCATTTCTATCTCTAGCCCACCTTTCTAGTAAAATAGATTTCTATTGCCTAAATTTGCCTTCTTGAAAGATAATAGTCATGCACAATCTAACTAAAATCAAGGTCGATTTTCCACGATTAATATTCAGGAAAGTGAAATATTGAATTGTTGTGTAGTCATGGTTTTTAGAAACTTGACCGAAAAAGCAAAACAAATTCAGTATGAAATTTAAAGCAAGCTTCAGAATGATGATTTTTTTTTTCTTTTTACCTTCTCTTATATTCCAGAATTAATTTCAGTGCTAATCTCTTCCTCTGTTATTTTGTAGGTCAGTCTCTAGAAAGTTAATTAATTTGATCTGGGACAGTGAACTAGTTAGTGGCAGTGCATGCACTTGATTCCTATTCCATAAATGTTTTTAGTATGGTCTTTTTCAGTGTAGGTCTAAATAGGTCTATGATAATAGCAGCTTAACACTTTTTCTTAGTAATTTTATTCTAATTTCTGTTTTGGTTAGTTATTTCATTATTAATGTTAATTATGAATGAGAAGGGCTCTATAATTTGAAATCATTTGAGAACTTATAGCCTGAGTAGTTAAATTTTATCTCATGGCCTTCATTTGATAAAAGAAATTTCTGAAGGCTCAGTGCCCATACTGTATGGGAGGAAGAAATTACAAGAAAGATACTGATTCCAGCTTGACCTAAAGCAATCAGGAACTTCTTAAAAAACAATTGTATTCAGTAGCAATAGTTTTGCTTTATTGTTTGTGGTTGTGTTATTTAAAGTCAATCAGTTTAACTTATTTTCTTTATTGTTCACAAATGATTTTTCTTCTTAAGTCTTTATTTTTGTTGGGAAATAGATCCATTTAACTTTTAGCTACAGATTAGTGTAGGGGAGGAAGCAACTTTTCTCTACCCTCAAGGTTCTTTTGGCTGGTCTTCTCATGAAGTAGACATGAGACAGATTAGCAGGAGAAAATGACCAAACTTAAGTACATAGGTATGGAAATCCCACAAACATGAGAGAGTCAGAGACCCCACATACAGGAGAGATTTAAAGACAGAAAGGAAAAATGAAGTACATATGACATTCTGAGCTAAGGGCCACTGTGGGACTTCAGAAGAGGGGGAGGTCGTTGCAGGATCATAAGAGCACATGTTTAGTAATCAAAAGTTTGTCTCTTTTTTCAAAAAAAGTTATCCCAGGTAATCTCTTCTTATGGGCAAGGCCCCTAATTCAAATTCTAGGCAGTTAAGCTAGGGGAGGCAGAAATTTCTCTTGAGCCCACAGGGACTTGGTTGCCTTCAGCTCAAAACAGTCCATATACCACAGAGGCACATCTTGGGGTGACTCATTGTTAACCTCTACATTTTTTCCTTTCAAATTTTTTAAATGAAATTGTTGTCATATTTAATTTTTTAAATGAGTTATCTTTCCTCCCAGGGAAACAGAACATTTGAGCATGAATGCTTTCCCACTTTCCTCATTTCACAGCCTTCAGAGCTCAACATATTCATCCCTTTATCAAGGAAGACTTCCAAGATCTCCCTGACCAATCCAATACCTATTTTACTCTCTCATCACATATATTTCCATAATAAATGTCCCCTTTTAGAACTTTTTTGTTATAATTTGATTAATGTCAGTCTACCTCTCAAAAATGGAATTTCCCTAAGGACAGGAAACAGAAACTTTACTCCTTATTTTATTCCTAGCATTATGGGACAAATCAAGAAGGATTCAAATAGGCATTGAATGAATATTGGATGAATGAATGAATTATTCAAAATGCTGCAGAATACAGAATAATTTATAGCAAAAGCAATGTTTTCCCAAAATTGTTTTGCCTTTAGCAGGTTTACAAATCTATGGCTCTATTGATATGAGCAAAGAAAAATGTACCTTGTCTTTTTCTTTTTCTTATAAATAATCTGATATTCTTCAAGAATCTCTCATCTCATTGGTTTGCCCCTGGGTTTATGTGAATGGCTCAGTGTAATTATTCCTTGTAATTTTACTCTGATTCAATAATTTAGTCAACTGTAGGCATCTGAGACCCTGTAGATTTCAGCTCTTCCTTATTTCTTCCATAAGTTAGTATCTAAGTATTTGTTACAATATGTTTTGAAAAAAAAGTATGCAATTTTATGAGGAATTTATTAAAAAATGACTACTTCCAAAACCAATTCCTATATGATTTTAATCTAAACTCATAAGATGAGGGAACATTTTTTATTATTTTTATTTTTGTTTCCCTTTGATCTAATACAGTAGCTAGCACATAGTAGTTGTTCAATAAAAATTTTCCAAATGAATGGATTAAAAACATATACTATTAAACAAATGAAAAGGAAGCATGAATATTAACCTAAAACCTGTTTAACATGATAGAAAAAAATGATAGCAAAATAAGTTTCTGTTTTCTCTTTTGAAACATAGAGATATCCATATAGAAAGCAAAAATTAGAATTTTGTGGGAGAACTGGGTTTAAGTACCAATAGTTAATAGCTAAACCTGTAAAAGATGAATGAATACCCATTAGATGTGAGTTGGTACTAGAGAGCTAGACCCTGCTGCAGCCAATAGGAAGAAATCCAATCAGGCTGGAAGGGCATGGTACCTGGCAATCCTGAAGACAGGTCTTTGATGACAGTCCAGGGTGCTTTTTCAATTCAAATAAGCAGATAGTCTCCATTAAGAGTAAGTGAAATGTAAGTTAGTTCTTAAGTTTTAGTGTGCTTTACCCAGAAAGCTTATGAAAAATACAGATTCACAAGTACAATCCATAGAGATTCTGATTCTGTAAATTTAGATTATTCTGAGATCTCTGTATTTTTAGCTAGTACCCAAGGAAATTCTGAAAATTCAAGCTCTTTTTTTAAAAACACTTAGAATCTGAGAAATGATCTTTTTTCAAATAGTCTGAACTTTTACTAATGAGTTGTTATCCAGTATACAAATACACATAATGATGTGAATAGAATTTATCTGGATTAAGAATATTAAAAAGCATACATTTAGGATATTTAATTAAATTTTGAACCATTTTTCTTTTACAAAGAAAAAACATTGTCCTTCATTTAAAGTTTCAACAATTGAAAAAGTCTAATTTAAAGCTTTCAAAGCCTCCATTATATTCAGTTTGACATACATTTTCAACTGAATATAATAATAAAGATCTTGGTGGTGTAATGGCCTGTGGGAATATAGCCCCATGGGGCATTTCTTTCATGGAATTTACTTTTCCTAAGCCTGGAACACCTTGCCCTAGGCTCTGAAATTCTGCCTCATTTTATAGTGTAAGCAACTGAGACAGATATGCCTAAGATGAATTAGTGTCTATATGGTGACTTTGTTTATATGCTGTTTTTCTTTTTCTTTCTTTCTTTTTTTTTTATAAATTATCTGTTCTGTCTCCCAAATTCTATTATTTCATTCTTATTTAATAGTTTTACAACTTTATAATTTGAAGAATATCAGTCTATAGGGTCTATTTCATGCCAGTTTGCTACTTGTTAGTGTTAAAATGACTTAATCGCTTATTGTACTCAGCAAAAGTTTTAGAAGGGAATTCACAAATATGGTCTGCATGCATATATTTGTGCACATGAGCAAAATGCCGGGAACAAGTTTCGAAGACGTTTGATTTTTTAAATTTAAATTTATAATCAAATTAAAGAAAAACATTACATAAAGTAATCGTCTTTTATTTATAAATATGATAGTTTATATTTTGAAAATATATTTAGTAACAGAATAAGTAACAACTATAAAACCCATGGACAGAGATATCGATTAGTGATATATTTGGCTGTGAGTAATGATCAAACAAACTACTTACAATCATTTAAATATTTGTTTCAAGAACGGAAAATCTGGGAGTAGCAATCTAGGGCTGATAACAGTGCCTCAGTAAAATTAGCAATGTCCTAGGTTTTTTCTTAGGGCTACCATGCAGTACTAAGAAGCTTGGGTTTTATAAAAAGTCATCCGATCTTTTGGGAAAAGGAGACTGAATGGCTTGGGCTCCCCTGTGTCCAGAAGGAACACCTTATTTCTAATTCCCAATGTTTCAAATCAGTTAGCCGTACTCCTCTGTTTCTGTCTTCTTGTTTCACCAGCATATTAGGTGGCTTTGGTCATCACGGTCATAAGATATGGCTATTGTACATTCAAGAATTTGTGTCTAAATTCTAGGCAGGAAAAAAAGAAGGGTTCCAAGGTTTATTACTCAGATAATCTTTACTTGGAAAGCGAAGACATTTAACAAGGACAATTACCATTAGCTTAATGTCTAGAATTATGCCACCTGCCATCTATAGATATAAGAGAGCATGAACATTATGGTACATCGTGACCTTGGCAGAGAACAAAATTAATATTATCTCTATAAGCAGGAAAGGAGAACGGGTATCAGAGAGACAGCTAGAGTGGCTGTCAGGGAACAATTAGATGAAAAAAGAAAAAGACTAAATAAACATGAGCCTTGGGTCAAGGTTAACGGTGCTGCATATTTTCAACATGAAGATCAAATCTCAGTGGCAAAATTCTGCTGAAATAAATTCTTTTTTTTCCATTCATTTCTACTCCTAATAGCACACAAAGCTTCCCAGACTTGGCTGCTTGCCATATGACTAATATGTGAACCAGTTCACTCATCTTTACTTTTATGGTATTTCAATTCCAGCAACAATATATACATGGTAACAGTCTACTCAGTCTTCATAGCAAAGAAAAAGAATTTGGAAATGTAATTAAATATTTATAGCCTAACAGTATTTTCACAGAATAAAAGATTTATTAGTTTTAGTTTGAAAAATGGAAATGTTTATTCATCGATTAAAATTTATGAATCAATTTAGAAATGAATGTTTTCAAAATGTCTAGATTTTCCTTTGAGTGATTAGCTTTGGTTTAATTTAACAATATTAAATTTCCTTTTCTGAGTTTTGAATTCTAGAATTATTGGACTTAGAATACATAATAAATGTGTGTATTTAAAATATTTTTATATAACCTTGCTCAGTAAAGAAGGTCTATATTGATTAGATTAACATGTGAAAAATAGAAGGGAAGTCTATTGTTACAACCACAGAAATATTTTCTGAACCATTTAGATTTTAGTAAAACTTATCTGAATTATTTTTCTCTACAGATTAGTTAAAACTGAAAGACTAGTTAAATGTACATGTGATGATGGGATCCTATTTTAAAAAAACAAACAAACATTTTTGACCACTGGGTATGTAGGCATAAACCATGTTAAATTTTATTTTTTATTATTAGTAAAAAATATACTTTTTTCTAATTTACAATGTATAACTGGGGCTGTACATCATATATAGCTCTAATTTATCTTCCCAAAAAGAATGATAATTAAAATACTTATGGAAATTTATAAATTGGAAGAGAAAGGGAAAATATTTTGAACATACTGACTTATACCCAGCAACGTTATTAATTTCAAGAGTAAATCATACTATCTAAAAATGACAATTTTAATTTTCTGATCCTTTTTTATTGTTCTTATACAATTGTTATAGCTATAATTCACAATACAGTGCTTAATAGAAATACCATACACATATTTTGCTTATTCCTGGGATGCTTTTAAAATGTAACCATTGGATATAATATTTGTTGTATTACTTAGTTTTATGAGATAAACATATTGTTTTTTTTAATTTGTCTTTAATATTTTAATGTACCAAATTATATTAATAGATTTTCTAATTTTGAAAGAATGCCATTTTTGGAATAAACACAAGTTATTAGATATTTTTTCTTATATATTACTAGATTTGGTTTGCTGTTGTTTTCTTTAAGATTTTGATATCTATGTTCTGTAAGATTGGCCGATAAATTTCTTTTCTTGTTTTGCTTTTCTAAGGTGGGTTGAAAACAAGGTTCCATTGGGATCCACAGATGATATTAAGTGGGTGGGAGGTGATGTTTCTTCTTTTTCATTTCTAAAAGTGCATTATTCATTGTTATTATTAATTGGTATTATTCAATATTCACAGGAATTCACCTGTAAAAAACTTGGGATCTTGGTGTTTTCCTGGGAAGCTTTTTTATCCATTTTTAAAGTGACACCTATTTAAAAACATTTAATTTTCTCCTGTTATTTATCTTTCTTATTATTGATGATTAAGAGGTAGTAGAAAATATGGGATTGAAATTACAGATAGATTAAGATTGGGTTCAGAAATTTGAGAGTAATACTCACAGAACCGATACTTGAAATCTTGGAATAGACACTGATATAGCAAATGAAGAGCCAGAAAAGAGTGAAGAAATGACTCTAAAAGACTTGGGAAATGTGTTTCTTTTTTTTTCTCTTTGAAGAAAATTCTCTTATTAATTCCTCAGTGTATTAAAATAGTCCTTTAGCTGAGTTAGGAAATCATCTTCCCTTGGGGAGACCACATGTAACTTTCTAAAAAGGCTAATTTATTCTCTGAAAACAGAAATAAAAATTCTTCATTATCCTTTCAGTTTTCCAGTTTAACATCTCTGTTGCAGTAGGATCAAGGAGACATTTGCCCTGGAGAGATGTCTGCCTCAGCTTTTAGCAACTTTACCTTTGTAACCATTATCCTGTATATTAAGTACAGATTTCACTTTTCAACTGCTTGATTCATAGAATGTTAGAAATGGAGATCTTTGAAGTCATCCAGTCCAATCCCCTTATTTTACATTTGAGGACAATGACATCCAGTGGAGTTGAGTAAGACAAATTTTTTATTGCTATTTCTTCAATAGTCCTGTCTGATCTATTTTCCTTCATTGTTACATCAGTCTCTGGACACTTCAGTTTTGTTTTTGTTGTTGTTCTTTGAAATGCAAATCTGATCATCTGACTGTAATTCTAGGCTCATCCTGCACACATTAAAAAACAAAAAACAAAAACAATGCATTTACAAGAACCTGCAAGATCCGGCCTTCCTTCTCCTTCTGGCCTCATCTTGTTTCATGCTTCACCTGGTTCTCTGCTTTGCCACAATGACCCTTCCTGATTCTTCTCTGCCTCCTCCTGCTGCAGGATGCTGGATTGTACCCTCTTTTCCTTCCTCTGACTTAGTTAATTTCTATTTGTTTTTCAGATATCTGTTCTTTGGTAGTCCCTTAAGAAAATCTTTCTTCACCTCCCTGTCAATCAACATTTATAAATTTGCACAAAATAATGGAAAAACAATCTCCATAGGTTTTATGTCTTTAATTTGGATGTTTATTTTCACATTTAAAAAAATGTGATTATTTGGTTAAAATAATATCCCACCCTCTAGGCTATAAGCTTCATTAGCAAGGGACCTCATGTCTTTATAACATGCTATACTTTAGATAGATAACATCTGGCACAAGATATTTGTTCACTAATAAGTGTGTCAGGCTAAACTTGAAACCCGACTACAATCCTGTCTCTTTCAAATGTTTATCAGTCTGTATCATCAGTAGAAAGTTTTTGCAATATATTTCTAACATAAAGTTGTTTTTATCTCCATCGAAATTAGGCTCATACATATAAACAACTTAATGAATTTCCAATAAACTAAAGTCAATAAAAATGAATGATAATTAAGACATTAGATTCTCATTAACTTATTAAAGTCTTGCTAATTCTACAAATGTGCTATATTGGTTTATTTCACATGTTATTTTTTGTGTTGAAACCTGTTAGAGAAATCATTAAAAGCTGATTTAAATTTATGATTAACCTTATTTTTTAATTCATGTTATTATTTTAAAAATAATCTAACTATTTACATCATAATTGAAAAATTCTTAAAACAAAATTATATTTTCCTTGCTAATCAAATATAATTTTTTAATCTGGAAAGCATTGCTTACACTGATAACATTCTTACCATCATTATATACATTACTGAGTGCTTATAAACCCCGTGCTACATTTATAAACCATAATACTAGATCGTAAGCACCTTTCAGCTATATAGAAAAGATTTTGATCTCAAGGGACGTATAATTAAAGGAAATCTATCAAAGTAGAAAAATAATAAATAATAAAGTAAATAATAAATTAACTTTAAGTATTTAGGAACAGTATGGAAGTAAAAATAAATAACTATAATAATGGAAAATTGCCTAGGCACATTACAGCTCTTTAATTCTCTAGGTACCATAGTTACTAGTTCCTTTTATTTTCTATATAAAATCTATTCAATAGATACATATAATAGATTTCATATGTTCTAGTAAAAATAAAACAAAACAGTAACACTTTTCCTCAATTGTGATGATTTATTAAAATGCTACAGAAAGAAGTAGGAAATGAAAGTGTTTTAGCAGTGGCAGCATTCATCAGGATCAATAGTAGCTCCAATAGGACAACTACAGGTCTGTGGAACATCAGGAGCTCTTTATGCTGCTAATTCAGTTTATAGTCACATCATCTATTGTCTTGCTGCTAAATAACCAAGTGGAATCTGAACCCACTTTTTATGTAATAAAGCATTAATATTGTCCCTTTAAAGTCTTAAATAATGCTTTGTTTGTTGGGGGAGATACTCTGCCCCATTAAATATGGCAATTTTCTTCACATTATTCTGTACTAAGTATAAAAGCTTATTAAATTCAATGTCCCACATTGAAACTTCAGTTCTAAAACTATTTGAGAGGAACAAACTTAACTCTCATAGGAAGATGTTTCTCCTTGTTCTTGTGTAGATTTTTATGCTGATGAGCATCTAAACATTCATTCTTGTTACAAAGGCAATCTTTCCAAACATCTGCAGAAACATTTGGAATGCTATTGTTATAAGAGGAATTGTCCAAGTGTGCATGCTTTTGTAACATACCATTATGGTTGGATTGATAGTACTGAAAAAAATTTCTGAATACAGTATAATGTACTGTCTTAATCATCTGTCACTGTATATCAGATAAAATGACTTGTTTATCATGGAATTCTTTAGAATGTAAATGTGAGTTGTCTTCTAGAGTTGCAAGTATTATGTCACCTGAAAAATTATTCATTTGCAATCAACTTATTTGCTGAGGAAAGCATTATAAACTCTGTCAAGGACTCCAACTATCTGTAAACCACTCTTTCCATTTTACTCTTAAGACAAAGATCATATTACCCATTATGTTCATTTGCTATTGCTCTCTTGCTCCATTACATAGGCTAAAACACAACACAGAGTTTTTATTTTTAAACTTATCTTCACATTTTGTTGTACCTCCTACTTTCTAGCATCATGAATTTTAGTTCTGAAAATGGAATAAGGTAGAACACCTCTTTTGAGTTCAAATATACAACCACATATACCCTATTTAATTATGTACAACCATTGTAAATCAATAAATAACAATAATTTCCATAATTAAAATAATATAATTTTTATTTGTATAATTCTTAGAGAAAGTTAAAACAACTGATTAAATATAGCTATTATTAGGAGCTGAGATCTGATATTACAAGTAAAAAGGACGTGAATAACAAAAGAGCAAGGCAGAATAAACTATTTTCTGATAGGCTTAAGTTTGAGTGATTACATTAAAACAAGTTTAATATTAGTTTTTAAAACAGATTGATAAAATGTCAGTCTTTCTGTTTTTCAAATAATTTTTCCTTATAATAGAAGTAAAACAATAACTAAAAAATTAAAGTTTTAGAAATGAGTGACCTAAGAATTATACTAAATTTTAAATTTTTGTGGAGTTAAATCAATGTAGAAACTTAAAGGAGTTAGACTAAAAGAATATTCAGTGTGATTTTAAACATTCAAATTTTATATAAATAGAGTAATGAATAATTTTAATAAATAAATTTTAATAAATAATTTTGTAAATTTATAAATTTTATAAATTTATAGATTTATAATTTAATAAAAATAATTTTAATAAATAAATCAAGTATTTAATCATTCCACAAGATTATTGAGAATGCTAAGTCTTCATAATAAATGCAAAAATTCTGAGCCCGCTTTGTTAGACATTCCCTTACTAACCAATCACACTAGCTCGTACGTTCTCAAGCTCAGCCTTTTATTGAGCATCACACAGTTCTCTCAATTTCTCATGCTTCTTGAGTTTATCTGTCTGGATATTATCTATCCAGGTTTTGCCTAGACGTGTTTCCTAATTCATTAAAAAATACATTCAAATATTCAATAAATATCTACTATGTGTAATGTAATGTAGAATTTGCACTGGTGGAAGGGGAGACATGAAGAAGGCAGTTGCTGCCATCCAAAATCAGACTAGTGGCAGATAAAAGGAGAACACACACATACATACACATATACATACACCAAAAAACTCCTATAAAACAAGGTGGTAAAAAACAGTTTTTACTGATTGGAGAAGCCTAAATATGTATGTATTGTTTAGTTTATATATACCTACATATTTTTGCAATGTAGTATGTTTGTGTATTAGTCTCTACCTTTAAGTAGGTGAATGTCCATATGCAAGAGTATTTTCTGTGCTTGTAATGTTTAGTCGAGTGGGATATTTTCTATGTCCAATCGTATGCCTGTGGGTGTTGGTCTTTCTATATTGAAATCCGTTAAATGCTTCCTACACATGTAAGGCTTACTTATTGGGAAGATATATTTATCTAAGTAGATGAAAACTAGAATGACCTGGAATGTAAAAGAGTGTAAAATCAAATAATCTTCAGTGTTTGTATAAATATATTGATCTGCCCTCAGAGTTTTCTTACTGAGATGAAATAAGGCTTTTAAATGTATCTTTTTTTTTTTTTAAGTTAAAAGACTGCTGTTATTCTGAGTAAAATTAATGTCTGTTTTTCGTAATATTATAAGAACGAGAATAGATGCTTCCGAGTTGGGATTTTTAAGCCTGGAGCTTCCATTTTCTATATATGTTATGTGTTCTGAGCTGAGAAACTAACTAGTCCCTGCAGTAAGGGAGAGAAAGATTAGGGAAAGCTGGAGTGGAGTCATAGGGAGAAACTGAGGCAAAAGTGTATTTTCTGTTTCCCTACCCACCCCTATGTGAATTTGCTCACCCTCTTACATGTCAGCCATCCAAACTCCCAGGTACACCATCCATTCCCTGGGAGCTTACAGGAGAGGAGAGAGTGCCAAAGATACTAAACAAAGCATTCTCGTTGAGCATTTTCCCAGTGGCATCAATGAAACAGTCACTCATTACACTCATTCTATGAGGGAGAGTAAATAAGGCAGGCTTGGAGAAGGAGGCCTTTCAGGGAGAATGGAGTAGAAATTCATTCTCTTCTCTAGACATAAAAGGGGTATTATAATAATGCATTCACAACATGAGAGAAGAGAGTGAAAATGAGGATTTCTCTAAGTGGGGCTGATTTTATGCCTATTGGAAAAGTCAGGGGGAAATATCAGGTAAAGCAAGTACAGCACTGGGGCCATCAGACTGAATGTGACTGTGGACAATTTCTTTAACAGCATCACAAAGGAACCAGGACATAAACACCTAAATTATGTTGACTGGGAGTAGGTTCAGAGTTAAAAAAGACAAGAAAAATGATGAAGTGTCACTTGAGTTGTGTATACATTTATATTTTCACAACCTGCCATACATTAAAAAAAAAAAAATTACTTCAAGGCCATATTTTATTTCCTATTTGCTATAGTCTTGTTTTTGTTTTGTTTTGTTTTGTTTTTTACTACTTCCTTTAGATAGTTTTGGTTGCATACTGAAAAGAGCAAATTCAGCAGAGCCATACTTTTATATAACATAGCTGAGAATAATGGAGGAGTGTGGGTATATACAGTAAAAGGAAATTCACTTGTAATTCATTTGTAATCCTATTTGTGTCTATATACATTCATGAACTGCTGTTGATAAGATAATCTGTTTCATCAAGTTACATTTCTATACATACAGCCCAGTGTAGTTATATATGCATGTCGTTCCGATGCACTTTAACATATATAACGTTTACCCTACTTTGATGAGGAATATGTTTAAAAATTAAAATCCATCTTTAACTATTCACTGAGTTTTATGAGATGCAAGTATTTAATATTCTATAAAGCTATAAATCCTATGGAGCTGGTCAATAAAAATCACTTATCTTTAATAGTTATTACAGCACAAGAAGGTATAAGCCTGGTTTTGCTGTGCTGTTTTTCCTTTAATACATTTCTATAACTGGAGCCATAATGAATGCAAAGAACATCTTTGAAAAAATGTCCTTTATACGCAGTTAAGATTCATAACTATCACTGTAGGAAAGATAGAAAAGACTAATTTTTAAGACAAAATTATATTAAGTAAAGGACTTAATGCTTAAAGTTACTGATATTGTCATACATATTTTAAATAGATTTTCAATAATAGCAGTTGAATAATAACTATTTGTAATTTTCCTAGTTAGTTAAGATGAAATAAGTCCCGCAAATTTATATTTTAATAAAAATATTGTTATATAATTCTTATTAAAATTAATATCTGCCTGTAAAGGTAGAGCAGCCTAACATTAAACTTGACAGATCTCTAAATTTTTACCCTCAGAGAAAACTAATATTAATAGCTGGGTAATAATGTTGATTTAATTATTAAGTAATATATATGAATATATCTACTTATTAAGTATATGAATGCAACCCTTGTTAAAAATGTAAACAAGTACTAATACCTATGAAATAAATTTTTTAAAAAGAGTCAGTTTTAGCACATTTTTTATAGAAATTGTTACACAATTACATTGATGACCATAGTGATGATAACTCCTTCAAAAATATTGAAGTTAGTTTTTTCAACAGGTGCTAATTATATTAAAGTCTGCTCCATTTTAAGAAGTCATGTTTAGATTACTGATGCTGTCATAATGATTTTAAGAGAGAGGAGTTGGTCTATCTTGAAAACTTTAGGCAAATATTTTTAGAGAATTTTATTTGAACTGAATAGATATTTGAATGATAATGATTATATTTAATGGATGAATACCCACTGTAGAGTTTCCACACATACATTGGATCCAAGAAATGTATAAAAGAAGCAAGTTTTTCTTCACTGTCAGGTTTTGCCTTACTGCCTTCTGATACTGATGGCTGTCTGTATCTGGTGGAATCAGCCCTGTCCAGTCCCTTAACCTAATTGGTAAGAGCCTGGCCCTTTAAGAAGTATGTCTGAAAGTAGTCCCGTTCTTTCCATTTTGGCATCCAGTCCTTTCACATGTGTGAACTTTGGGCTACGGCTTC